>NW_017306855.1:503095-537718 GCF_000935625.1 Nanorana parkeri | reverse complement strand
TGAGCAGGTATCAGTTTTACCTGCCAAACAATTTGTATTTCTGTCCATCCATTATACAGTGCTCTAACACAACACAGTCAGGTGGATATCCCCACTTACTGTAAGGAATACAATGGTGTTCTCTCAACACACTCAGCCTTCTGACTGGTCAGTGAAGGAGCATCAGAAGGCTGATAATGTCTCTTCTCCACTGCTCTCTCCTTCTATCAGTGCTTTCCTTTCTAACACATTTGCTTACAGTACACCTGATTGTCTCCCAGTCCTGCCCCTCACTCTTCCAGTCTGCTGCTATATAGGGGATTGCAAGTCAAAGGTACTTACACTGGCTTCAGTTATAAAATAAATGTAATTAATTGATTTATTAATTATTACAATGCTGCATTAATATGTGTCTTCTATATCTGCCTGGAGTTCAGCCATTAAAAAATGAAATAAAATTGACTAAAAACGAATACATTTTACTTTTAAAGAAACAAGTTCCAGAAAATCTAATTGAATTATAAATTGCTGATCGGTTCTATTACTGTACCATGCTCTGCAATAGAATTTAGAACATCTTGTGACTTCCAGAAACACAAATTGCTTCAGAGACCTTTTGGAAGAGCTTATGTTCCTGAGATGGAATTGGATCACTGCATGCACTTTGCTATGGATATGAAAAATGAGACATAGAAATGTACATAGCATGGTAGTTGGTACCTAGAGGGAGATGAAGTCAGCCTATGTCAGCCTGGATGTGGCAGCCTACGTATTAATACCAATTACAGCTGTTACATACCTCCAAGCCCTTAATATTGGTTTTACCTTCCCCCTCCAATCCTTAAAAGTCTAAAAAGACTACTTGATGTTTGCTTTTAACGTTTTTTATGTGCAATTGGTGGCTTTTAATGTACTTTAGCTCTCAGCAGAGAAATCTTGCAAGTACTACTGAGTGGATAGCCTCTTAGAGTAGTGATGGGAATTAGTCCAGTAATCATTAGACCATAATCATTATATCAATGCCAATGGCAGCACAGTTAATAATAAAGGCCATCTATACATAATCATGTGACCATTTTGTGCTAAGAGCAGAAAATAATCTATATGTAGAATCTTAACATGAATAGTTGCACTGCGTGGAAAGGTGTAGCATATAGACTGATAATGAACACACTTTTCTGTATGATAATATACTATGGTGACTTGTAATAGGTATCATCACGTAGCCTTCAGATTAAACTAACATTTGCTGGATGATCTCAGGTCTTTGAATGATGGTAAATGTACACATATCTGGCTCTTATTGACTAAGAAAGGCAAATGCATTTACATACAGGAACATAGTTACATAGCTGATTAGGCATTCAAAAACATACACAATATCATGCTCAGTCTACTTTATTTAAAGTGTCTGCAAAACCAATAGGTTCTGTTTCATTTTATAATAGAATGTTCTATTTTTGATAGAACATGGAAGGATTAGAACCTCTGTCAGAGTCCTTGTTGGGGTGATTCACCCTTTTCATTTGTCTTGGAGACCACTGTCCATTACTTATTTAAGTTGTAAGGGGTAAGGGGAAATAGTCCAATCTCCAACTTCTATTTCTTATGATAGTTGTCTAAGGCTCCTCTCGGACAGGCGTCTTCAGTTTGGTTCTGCAGGAGATCCATGCACGGATCCCCTGTGGACACCCTTGTGACATCAGTGTCTGTCCAGTTTTTCCTCCATCACAACTGAAATTACCAGACCCAAGTTGGCCTATGGGGAATCGGGCATGTG
Source organism: Nanorana parkeri (assembly GCF_000935625.1). NCBI lineage: Eukaryota > Metazoa > Chordata > Amphibia > Anura > Dicroglossidae > Nanorana > Nanorana parkeri. The sequence goes on along the minus strand of NW_017306855.1, from coordinate 535,959 downwards.
TCTGTTGACATCAGATTATCTTCAATCTGGCACGGTCAGGTCAATTGAAATGGAACTCTGATCCGTTTGTTTTTCTGGACCTGGCCAGACCCTGGGGTAGCCAGATGTAAACGGATGCATATCCGTTTAGATCTGGCTGCCCATAGACTAACATTGGGCTTACAATCAGGTCCGCCTGAAATACTGACAGACAGACCTGATCTGAATGCCCGTGTGAAAGGGACCTAAGAGATTTCCCTTCCTCTCACTTTCTGCTCTGTCTCTGACAAAAGAGGAAAAAGGCTGTGGCTTTACATACACTCTACAGCCCAGCTCTGGTTTTTTTTTTTGTTTTGAATAAATTGAGTAGGGGCTAAAGCTTTTTATTATTTTTATAGCCATCTGTGAACTCATTGGGTACATTTTTTCCTCTTAATTACTGTGTGCCTTCTATGAAAGGAAGTCAACAAAATCTCTCTCCAGTTGAAAAAAACAACTTTTAAAGCATAGATACGCACACATATAATAGGTTTAATTGGGTGGCACTTACATATGTTGGTGCTACAGTTATAGATAGGAAATAAAGTTCCCCAGAGAGATATAGTTGTCACAAATAAATCTAAAGTCTCCCCATTGGATACATTTGTGGTTATTCAGTGGAATGCTCCACATCTACCAGGGTACCCTTTAAATACTGCACCCAAATGAGGGTGCTTTCCATGCCCCAAACTGGGCTACCCAGCAGTCAGGCTGCTTTCGGTTTTAACTTTTTATCCTTCGGCACGCCATTAGCCAGCTGAGCTTTCCATTTTTTTAGCAGGTTTTAAGGATAAAATGACTCAATCCCATCAAAAGGTGACCATGTCGGTTTGATCTAGCACTAAGTTCAATTCAGGAAGACTTTGTACAGCAAGTACATAGTATAAAACAACAAAAACAAATCCTCTGCTTGCCCGAGCGACTAACTAAACTCTGGTCCATTCCTGACTAACAGGGTGATCCCAATTGGGTTTCCTTAAACAAACAGACAGCTCTAGTAACCAGCAGCGGGCTACTACAGCAGAAAAAAATGATAGAGAGAGAGCCTCTAGCATCAGTCAAATCACATATAAAAGAGCCTGTGCACAGCTGAGACTAATTAGGGAGACCTGGCTACCAGTTAAGATGTGGGCCTAGGAATGGAAGCTTTATCCTACCCAAAGCTCTACAAAGCCCCCGGACTCCAGGACACAGAACGGAGTGTATTAAGATCCCAAAAAAACAAATAAAGTGTGTTTCCTTCTTAACAGACAGAAACCTTCGAGCCCCTCACCGGGTGTAGTTCAGGGACCTTATATGACCCTGTATACAGCACTTGGCGTGGAATAAATAAAATCAGTTTAAATTCTTGCTTTCTGAGTCTGATTTTAGCTATTGCCTTTTCAGAGTTATAAAGCAACTTACCTGCGCATTTCGTCCTGGTCGTGAGTGGTGGCCCTGGTGGTCCTGTGCCACCTTCCCCGGGACGGGTCAAAAGGACACGTATTTCATACTCCACATCTGGATCTAAGTGCCATAACTTATATGTGGGCCCATCCATGACATGAGTCTCAGCCCAACTTCCTGATGTTGTCCGGTACTCTACTTCCTTCAAGACAATTGGTCCATCTCCAATGATTGAGTTGGCGTTTGGTTTAATCCATAGATACGTTGCTCCCACTGCCAGGAGCTCAGGAGGAGCAATAGGCTTTGGTGGCTCTGTAAGGACACATAAAATAAATAATTAGGAAAAAGAGGATTACAAACACAAAGCCTAGGAACCTAATGTAAAAGTTATTTTCATGCTAACAGTTTACAGCTTAAACAGTTCTATAATAGTTAAGTACTAATAACATACAGTACAATGTACTGGTACATTACATATATCATTTTCACCCCTGCTTTTTTTACCCGCTTTTGTCTATTTTTGCTTTTGTACATATATCCTGTAAATATATAAAATGTCTGTATACCCATAATAATAGATTACTTTAGATTTGTGAGATCTTATTAACGGAAATATAATGCACTTTCTTTTCCCATAGGATATATCTAATGGAGTGATGAAGGCAGGAATGATAGCAAAATATTTAATTATCGCTCAAGGCTGGATGCCCATGCATGCTATAATAGCAGCTCAAATAGCTATAGTATTAATTGCAATTGCTGTGTTAATACCAGACAAATATTGCTTGTGACTGCTGGAATTCTGATGTCATAGATATTTTATTTTATTTATTTTAAATTTGTGTTACTTGGATATTATTACCTTCTTTACTCTTTCCAGTTCCAAGCTTTAAACCCTGATAGTCACAAAACTAAAAACCTTTAGAGTATTTTTTTCACTACCAGGGTTTGAAGCATTTAGCTTTGTTACTTGTGCCTTCATCGGTTCTTCTGCTATTGAAAGGTGAGAACTTTGCCTTAGGTTGCATTGTTGGAAAAGTAAAGCTGCCTCTCCACATTACAAACAAGAAATATGGGACTCTAGCGCTGTGTACAGATACAGTCAAGCTGTTTTTTACAATGGAGGAAAGGAGAAAGTTAATAAATGTATGTTCTGGTGATATATGATGGGGATGATAAGCATAGCTGTTTACAGAATTTACTGTAATACCTTTCAGACAAGGTGGGCAATAAATTATATTACTTTGCAGAGAAATTCTAAACTAAATGTACTTTTCTTTTGTACTAGGGAAGCTGAAGTGCCCCTTTAGAATTTTATTATAGGATGGTATTGCCAGGGGTGCATCCACAGTGGTCACCGTGGTCCCAGTAGGAGATGCCAGGGGATTTGGATGCAGAGCAACAATGGCTCTTGCAATCAGAATGGTGGATGAGCACTTTTGACTATGGGCCATTGAGCTAGAGGTGGAGGAGACAATGTTCTACTTGTCTTCAGGCCACCAAGGTGTAAGGTAGAATGGGCAAGTGGAAGAAGCACAGAGCACAGTATGATAGGAGATGCTTCTCAGCTCTAGGAATCAACTGGTGAAAGAGTAGTGAACGTGAAAAGTGAGACTCTCTTAAGGAAGAACCAAAGAGCAATGTGACAGCTTAGCCCAGCCCCTCCTTTTTTAGTGACCTGTCCCCATGGCCCATTAAGAATATCTCACTTTAAGACCATCTTAGTGTGTTTTTCTGCTAAAAGGGGTTGCTTTGTTTAACCAGCCCTAGTTAGTGTTTCCTTTATGGATCACATGCCTAAAACTTGAGGAAGAAGAAGTTTGGGGTGCCATTCTATCAACGTGGGCCTCCGCTTGGCATGCCCTCTCTTGGCTAGCTTATAATGTGGCTTTGGTGGTGCCCAGTGAAGAATTACCAGTCTTGAGGTTTGGAGCTTGGTTTTTGTTCATTAATTATGCATCACTGAGTTGTTTATAAGGTTAAAAGTCATATTTTGCTTTATAGCAACACCTTCTAACACCTAGCGTGCTGTACTGTAAATTGGGTGCATTGTGCTGTCATTCAGTGCACCACAATGCAATGTACAGTATTGCAGCACTGCTTTTTGAGCTGTGCTGCAACACATGGCCACCACAGAATGCACCTAGCAAATGCTGTCGTGTGAATGGGCCCTTAACAGTAACAGTACTCGTAATCATTACACGCTGCCCGGTTTCCTGATTGGCCAGGAAACGGCTCCATGCTCTCTCGTCACTTGTGATGAGAGAGCATGGAGCCGACTTCCCGCTCAATCAGGAAGCCGGGTAGCGTGCAATGACGCGCTGCCCGGCTTCCCAATTGGTCAGGAAGCTAGCAAATCCGGAAGCCGGGCGCCGTGTAATGACGCAGCGCCCGACATTCTGATTGGCCCGGGAAGCCGGCGTCATGCTCCCTCGTCATATCATGAATCATAATATTAAGAAAGTGACCTTAAAGCATTAGTTTGTAATGCTTTAGAAAAAATGTGACCTGTCCTTTTAAGAAAAAGTATCGGTAATTGGTATCTGCGAGTACTTGATCAAAAGTATCGCTACTCGTACTCGGTCTTAAAAAAGTGGTATCGGTGCATCCCTACTTATTACTATTAGGAGCTGCCCTGCCTTAAAACACAACACCCACACTCTATGAAAACCGACAAGATGAATAAATACACTGAAAATAAACACACTGCAGTATATAATGAAGTGCCGTGTATCTAAAAACCCAAAGCAACCTTTAGCGCATAACTGTAATTAGCATTTATGTACTGCCAATGACAAAATATGCTGTTTAATGATAATTGATAGCTAAGCACAATAATGAACATACTGTACTGCGGCAGATAATGAATGAGATTATCTAATAACTGATCATGAAAACACGGTTGTATAATGATCACTAACATTTACATACTGATAGTGGTTTCGCAGCACTGCATGGGGGTAATTGAAGGACTGCATACACAGTGCAAGGTAAACACTCGCAAGTATATATTTACAGGAAACCTGTGCAGAAAAAGGGAAGCCTGAGTCTATTTATACTCTACATAACATATACTGATTGAGAATATGTATGCATTAAACATATCACACCGCTATAAAGACAAGTCTATTACAATAGTGATGGAAGCAACATGCGTTCTAATGATGCCAAGTGTCTATACACTGATAATGAACACAGTGCTCTGTATAATGCTCCCTGTGCCCCTAATAAATAAAATATGCGATTTTTATGAGTGTTCCGGATGATTGTCTCCCTGGTCCACGTTGAGCATCTCCAGAATAATACCTGGATAATTATCTCCACCGAGAAATAAAACGATCAATAATTGATTGTACCGAGCTGCACCTGAGCTGATACTGATGTGAAGCCAGCGGAACTGCAATTAGTTGAGTGAATATTTAGGTACATGGACTCATCGCACAGGGGAGAGATGCCGGCGAGCAGGCAGGCAGACTACTGAAAGGAATGGGAAGGGAGGAACGGCCTGGAAATGAAAAGAGGAAGCCCAGTTGACACCAAACAAGATATAAACAAGTTTTTTTTTTCGGGCAATAGAAATAGATTGCACCTTTTACTGTATAGTCTAGTCACATCAGTACACGGCTATCCAGGTAACAATGGCACTGCTCATTGGCTTTTTGAATAGCCCTACCTTGATCAAATTAAAAAATGATCTATTCACATTGTTTCTAGTTTATTATAATTTTCTCATTCTCGGGTTGGGTAGGGCTTTCAGAAGGGTTCTTGCCGGGACTAGCCTCTTGATAGTTTTCTTTTTCTTTTGTACAGTCCAGCCTCCATTCTCAGCAATGCTTCTAGGAGACTAGTGAGGGCAGGATATGGTTAATGAATGTTGCAGTGATTACAGTTGGCCATGGTTAGATTAGAGACCTTGATTTTCCCAATGTCAGGTTGGGCAGGGCGTTTAGAAGGGTTTTTGATGAGACTACCGCCACTTGACAGGTTTTTCTTTTGAACAGTGCAACCTCCATTCTGACCAATGCTTCTAGGAGACGAGTGAGGGCAAGACATGGTTAATGAATATTGCAGTGATCACAGTTGGCCATAGTTAGATTAGAGACCTTGATTTTCCAATTGTCAGGTTCGGCATGGCTTTCAAAAGAGTTCTTGGTGGGACTACAGCCTCTTCACAGTTTTTTTTCTTTTGTACAGTGACACCTCCATTCTGAGCAATGCTTCTAGGAGACTAGTGAGGGGCAGGATATGGTTAATGAATGTTGCAGTGATCACAGTTGGCCATAATTAGATTAGAGACTTTGATTTTCCCATTGTCAGGTTTTTTTAGAAGGGTTCTTGGCAGGACTACAGCCTCTTGAAAGTTTTTTTTTCTTTTGTACAGTGAAACCTTCACTCTGAGCTATGCTTCTAGGAGAGGAGTAGGGGGCAGGAAATTGTTGATGAATGTTGCAGTGATCACAGTTGGCCATAATTCGATTAGAGTACTTTGATTTTCCCATTATCAGGTTGGGCAGGGCTCTCAGAAGGGTTATTGGCAGGACTACAACCTCTTGACAGTTTTTTTCCTTTTGTACAGTAGAACCTCCATACTGAGCAATGCTTCTAGGAGATGAGTGAGGTGCAGGATATGGTTAATGTATGTTGCAGTGATCATAGTTTGTCATAATTAGATTAGAGACCATGGGGGGGAGGGGGCTCTAGCCTACAGAATGGATCTGAAATAGGAGGTGCCAGGAAGTTAGGTTACTGACATCCAAAGGATTATACACGAAAGAGTGACTTGGAGTACTCAAGTACTCAGGATTATAAGCAAAAGTGCTATACAGTATTGTTTGTGCTTTTTTTCTGCTGTTATGTTTAGGGGTTAAAAAATCTAAATAGTTTAATAGTAGGGTAAAGATCGAATATGATGTATGAGTATTCATATTCACACTTTCAACCAGCAGGTGGAGTTCCAGGCTACTTTTCTCATGTTCACAAGGCTTATCTTAACTGCTTTGCTGATAAAACCTGTTTATCTTAATGCTCAATAGCTCAAACTCAAATCTGCACACACAAGACAGAGGAATGAGTTCTCCCTCCACCCCCCTCTCTGACCAACATTCTGCTAATCTATTTAAACAGGGCCCTAATGGAGATTCAATTGTAGATAGAGAACCTGTCTGCAAACTCTCCTGTGCTCCCTCTTTAGAAAAGTCACAATGCTTGGTGACACCAGTGCCATGGGTGTGACATGTACTAAATGTATGTATAATAACCATTTTTATAAAATGCAAAAAAATATGGACAACATGCACACCCGAACTGCACATCCGTGCGGGTCCGGGTGTCCATACTCGGACGCAGAGAGGATGGATCCGGTCTGCGTCCGAGCACGGACACCCAAATCCGCACGGATATGTGGTTTCGGGTGTGCGCATGACAGTGTACAGCCGCGTACTCCCATAGGGAAGAAAAGGCAGCTGCGTGCAATCACACGCAGCACCTGTCCCTCCCAGTTCTGCCTTTCCGGGTCAAAAATCACTGTCCAGATGGGGTTGCCACTGTGAATACTAATGGATATGGGGAGGGAGTTCAGAGAGAGAGTGTTAATTTACACATACTGCTTGCAGAGTACAGAGGCAGCCATTTCAAAAGGAGCCATGAGGAGATGAAGAGGACAAAAAAAAAATTCTGTTCTTATACAGCAACTGCATATGTCTGCTTGATGTATACTCGCCCCGGAGTACATTGCTGGCATATGTTTAAAAAAAAATACCTCTGCAAAGGTGGAAATGGGCTTAAAGGCTATAGTCGTTTCACCTATTACCTCTTTACATAACGCAACACACCACACTGGAAAGGCGTGCACAGGCCCTACTGTCTTGTATAGCAGTGCAAATGGCAAAGCATGCATCCCTTTGACAGGGGATGAGTGTACAACACAGTTCTGCACAGCATGAGTAGTCCATGTCATAATCTAAAATAATTGGCAGTCCTACTAAACTGGTTCTGTACAGGATACAGACTTGGCAAAGGTTCTTGGCAACTCATTAGAAGAGTCAGAAGATCTCAATGCCAGGCTAACATGTTTCAACAGTCCCACACAGTCTTGGCTACTTGCAAAATATCACCAATCATGTCCCGACAAATGTTATAACCCAACCATGCTCAGATTTATTAACCATGCTTTTCCGTCTTTGACACCTAGTAAACGTTAGGGCACCAAAGAAGCACCTAAAAAGATGGAAATAAAGAAGCCGCCACTGCTGATTTGTTTTTAAAGTGACACAGCCACCATAAAATTATAGTAATAATAATATTAATAATAATAAAACCTGCTGGAGGTATAAAGTAAGATAACAATGAAGAGGGGGCAGTGTGGTCATATAATTACACTCTTATTGTTGCTTCCATTCATCTGGAAGGATGAAAACTTCTCAGACGTGCTAACTGTCTTGTCAATGAAGAGTGATGCATCTGTCTCTTCTCCAGAAGTGTCCCCACCTCAGGGTCTAAGAACTAAGAAGTAAACAGATTCTGACTCTACCCCAGGGTCAGTCTTCAAGGGGAAGCTCTGCACGTGGGAGAACCTTCCCGGAGGTTAAGAATACTGCAGAAGCTGTCACTGAAGCCCAGATGAGACCAAGAACCTTACACATTGACCCTTCATACTTCTCTTGAAATAAAAGGAATTGTTGAAAGACTACAGTTAAGCGTATCCAAACCCCAAACAAAAAATTTAATATATTGCAGCGTGTTGGTCCTTTGCAGTGATGGCTGTATTGGTTTTCTTTTTCAGACTAAGGGGCCCAGTCACACCATATCCAGTGTGTTCCAGTGCGGTTCGATCCTGGAAGTAATGGATAACATAGATCAAGCATCGTGGACACGCCCCCTGCCTGCAGTGAGATAGCTCGCTCCGGAACGCAAGGTATTTATTTTGTATGGGAAGGAGGTCCTTTAATACTCACCTGTCCCACTGCCTGCAGAACCAATCTCTTCTGCATTCAAGAGATATCTCTTTCCAAAGAGTCTTTTGAATCCCAGATTTCTGGGTGTGTCAATTGTCTGGTTCTTCGCTGCTCTGTGGTTCCTTTTGGCAGCCCCCATGGCACTACTGTCTCCTGTACTGACGTAGAAGTCGTCAGGAAGAACCACAGAATTGGATTTAGAGGATTCTTTAAGCAACAAATGCAGAACGGCAGCATGGTCAACAGGACAGCAAAATATTTAAAGACCCCTTTTCCATGCAGCATCATCTTTTAATTAATTTTGTTTATGTAATTTAGTCTATCTAGCCCTTCCTGCCCGAATTCTACAAAGGAACGTCCTTTTTTTTTCCTCATTAGCCCCAATAATCTTTCTCACCAGATTCTACTCCCCACTTTCAGTTTCTGACATCTCCGGTAATGAGGTGTTAGATTACATCTAAAAATACAGCAGGGGGACTTGAGGGGATGTAGACAATAACACGCTGCCGGAGATCCAAGATGGTAGTGAGAAGACAGCAGGAGCGGTGGAAGAATTAGGATACATGCTGGGACTAACACACTGTCTAAAATAAAGACAACAGGGTCCCAGAGAGAGCAGTGGGGAAGGGTTGGGAAGAAGAGAGAGCTGGGTGACACTCAGAAGGCAAGGGAGGGGATTCTATACATAGAAGAAACAGCAATGACAGATATTTTATAAGGAGAAGAGACACTGAGGATATAGATTCTACATACTACACCTGAAATACAAGTCTGCATACTACACCTGAAATACAAGTCTGCATACTACACCTGAAATACAAGGCTACATACCACAACTGAAATACAAGACTACATACTACAATCAAAATACAAGACTCCATACTACAAATGAAATGCAAGACTACATACTACAATCAAAATACAAGGCTCCATACTACAACTGAAATACAAGGCTACATACTACAACTCAATTACAAGGCTGCATACTACACCCGAAATACAAGACTACATACTACTACTGAAATAATAGACTGCATACTACTACTGAAATAATAGACTACATACTACTACTGAAATAATAGACTACATACTACTACTGAAATACAAGGTTGCATACTACAATCAAAATACAAGGCTCCATACCACAACTGAAATACACAACTACATACTACAACTGAAATGCAAGAGTACATACTACAACTAAAATACACAACTACATACTACAACTGAAATATAAGACTCCATTCTGCAAATGAAACACAAGCGTACTTACTACAACTGAAATACAAGATTACATACTACACCTGAAATACAAGACTACATACTACACCTGAAATACAAGACTACATACTACAACTGAAATACAAGAGTACATACTAGACCTGAAATACAAGAGTAAATACTACACCTGGAATGCAAGGCTACATACAACACCTGAAATACAAGAGTACATACTACAACTAGAATACAAGACTACATACTACACCTAGAATACAAGACTACATACTACAACTGAAATACAAGAGTTTTTTTAAGGACTCCTTAATGACTGGTAGGATCCCCAGTGATTGGCGGAGGGCTACGGTAGTCCCAATATTCAAAAAGGGGGCTAGGTGCCAACCTGGGAACTATAGGCCGGTCAGTCTAACATCGGTAGTTTGTAAAATGCTAGAGGGCATAATAAAGGATTATCTGGTAGAATTTGTTCAGGAAAACGGGATAGTTAATGACAATCAGCACGGGTTCAGGAAAGATCGTTCCTGCCTAACTAACTTGCTAACTTTTTATGAGGGGGTAAGTAGAGATATGGACGGAGGTAAGCCGGTAGATGTGGTATATCTGGAATTCTCAAAGGCTTTTGATACGGTACCACACAAACGCTTGCTACACAAGCTGAGGGCTATGGGCATAGATGAGGTGGTGTGTACGTGGATAGAGAACTGGCTACGGGAACGTGTCCAGAGGGTATCTGTAAATGGCACCTTTTCAGACTGGGCTAGTGTAATGAGCGGTGTGCCTCAGGGTTCTGTGCTGGGTCCCATATTGTTCAACTTATTTATTAATGACATCGGGGAGGGTGTTAACAGCGATATTTCCGTGTTTGTGCGGATGACACCAAAATTGGGAGGGTAATAGACACGGATTCGAGATTATAACATTACAGAAGGACCCGGAAAAATAGGGGAGCGGGCATTAATGTGGCAGATGAGGTTTAATGTCGATAAATGCAAAGTAATGCACTTTGGAATTAAAAATAAACAAATGGGTTATACAATTAGGGTATGCCGCTAGGGAAGTCAGAAATGGAGAAGGATTTGGGGGTCATTGTAGACCACAAACTGAAAGGTAGTTTGCAGTGCCAGGCTGCTGTAAACAAAGCTAGCAGGGTTTTGTCCTGTATTAAAAAGGGGATGTATTGCAGGGACAAGTCTATAATTTTGCCACTTTATAGATCATTGGTTCGACCTCATCTGGAGTACGCGGTCCAGTTCTGGTCACCAGTACTAAGAAAAGATGTCCTCGAGTTGGAAAAAGTCCAGCGGAGGGCAACCAAACTAATTAGGGGTATGGAGGACCAGAGCTACGAGACAAGGCTACTAAATTTAAACATGTTCACATTGGAGGTGAGGAGATTAAGGGGGGATATGATTTCCATGTACAAAATGTTCAATGGTGGTAGCAACATTAGCGATAAACTGTTTAAAATTAACTCCATTACAAAAACTAGAGGCCACCACCTAAAATTGGTGGAAAAAAAATTCCAGCACAAGGGGCGAAGGGGTTCTTTACAGTTAGAGCGGTTAGGGTCTGGAACTGATTTCAGCAAATAATGTGGACTTGTTCAAGAAACTTTTGGACGATTTCTTAAGGGACGGCAATATACAGGGGTACAGGTACTCCTAGAATGAGATCCTAATAGGTTGGACTTGATGGACTAATGTCTTTATTCAACCTCAAATACTATGTAACTATGTAAGAGTACATTCTACAACTGAAATACAAGAGTACATACTACAACTGGAATACAATACTACATACTACACCTAGAATACAAGAGTACATACTATAACTGGAATACAAGACTACATACTACACCTGAAGTACAAGATTACACACTACAACTGGAATACAAGAGTACTTACTACACCTGAAATACAAGACTACATACTGAAACTGAAACACAAATGTGCATACAAGTATAAGTATTATACAAGTATTACATCTTAAATACAATAAAAGACTGATAACATAAAGGTACCATGTAAGCAGGTACAGATTACTATAGGCAGGTGTAGATATACAGAATAGTCTACTGCTTGTTATCTTATGTGCCCCCCCTATATATTGTTCCTAGAGTCGCCACTGCTACTGCGCACAGCGAACACTTAGGCCTCACATAGGCAGCAAAGGGGCCATAAAAACAGGCAGTTGATCTGTTAAGCCACCCCCCCACTCATCCACCTAAAATCCACTAACACAGTCAATGGGACCGCGTGGCATGCAGTTGCAACCTGTTATTACAATGTAAAATCCCCTTCAATATAAAAATAAAACAAAAAAACTGACATGAAGGTGGCAGCGTTATCCCCTTCTGAATGCCTGTAAACCACCTGTCAATCGCACTGTGAAAAAAGATCCACCGATGATAAAGACTTACCATGGACAATGCCCCCACTGCAACCAATCCAATTTCAACTTTATAAAATCAGATGAGTAAAAACTGAATTCTGATTGGCTATTCTTTCAACATCACCGTTTGCCTTAAATCCTGCGTGAAATGTAAGCCAGCTGCATACACTAGGAGGCAATGGATATGTGAAAGATCCCCCATGCTTTAGAGCTTTGTCACCAAACATCCCGTAACCCTGATGGGAAATCACAGAATATTAAATACAGAAGCAATCACACAGTTTACGGGGTGTAGATCCTAATACTGTGCAGAATAAAAGTCTGAACCTTTTGCTTGTCAGAGCAGACATATTTAATTAGAGGGGGTGTCCAGAAACATAACATTCCCAACAAGCCCCCTTCTAAGCCACGTCAGAACCATGGCAGTTTAATATGAAGGCCCCCGACAGCTCAGTAGATGCTCATAATTTGCACGCTGTAATGAACATTTCACCCAGGCTGACAGTCGAGAAAGAGCAGAAAGCTTGCTTTGCATTCCTAAAGGTTGTCTGCAAAAATGATTGGACAAGCCACAGCAGGTGACCAATCGGTCTGGCTGACAACCTTTCAAAGACCCAAGTACGCTCAAAGTTTTATTGGCTCCGGCCCATGCAAGATGTGATAAACATAAAGTGGAAGTGAAGGAAAATGTTTTTTCTCATCTATGGCAATCCTGACCCTTAAACAATGTACTTTACCTTCAATATTAAAGCTCTGCAGCCAGCATTCTTGATATATCAGGCACAAAATCCAACTCCCACTCTGTGTAACAGTCCCTATGGGCTGTATAAGTGGGGAGCACTACAATAGCATGGCAGCTATTGTGTCAATTCTGGTGCCACCATGGTGCAGACGGAGCTCTGGGAGGCCGAAATCTCCAGTGGCATGAGCCCCTTTGCATCTCTGCCCATGATCATAGAGGCTGATTGACGGAATAGCACCTCTCCTTGTCCTGCCTATTATAGGGGACCTTCACTCTTCTTTTCTATGTTATTTAAAGTGATATTAAAGTCAACCGGTTTTTAAGCTTTTTCAAATGCTGATTAAATCACTTACAATGGATACTGCGCCTTGATGGTTAAAGTTTTAGTTTCCTGCAGAATCAGCTGGTCTCCTAAACACTTGTCCTGATATATATTTTTAGGGTGTCTCCTTTCTCTTGGAGCCACCTTTGTGTGTGCTAGTAAGTTCTCCTCAAATACACAGACACAGCACGCCATTCCCCTTCTTTCCAAAATTTGCTAATTGCTTATTTTTGTATTAATACTTTTATTTTTACAAAATAGTTAGAGCTTCCACCTTTTTTGCCTAGGGGAGAGTGACTTGGCCCCAGATGCCTGCAGCCTCCCGGGATACCTACATCATCCATCCCAAGAGGCTACACTGCGCTTGTGCTGTTAGAAAATCTATGGGCAATAAAAGACAGCTGACCCCCTGATGACGCAAGAAAAGAAGATGGCGGCATGGAACCTGGCATGCAGCTGGGGAGCAGTGGATTACACAAGACAATGCTTGATTTTAGGCCAATGCCTTGGCTGGCGATCGTGCAGAACAAGTTTCTTGGGCAAACCTCTAAGTTGTAACGAAACCGGAAATCAGACGGTCGCGGAACCCGATAAGTTCTCAGTGTCGACAGATCACCGGCCCAAGTGGCTCCGTTGGCTAACGAAGGGAGGGGGGAGGAGTCTCTCCCACGGGACTCCCGGAATACACGGAAGTCGGCGGAGAGGTGAGTGTTTTCATTGCTGATTAAAATTCTATTGATCGATCAAAAATGTTAATGATTAATCGAGTAATTAATCGTTAATTTCCGCAGCCCTAATATATATATATATACACACAAACACACACGCACAGTATATATATATATACTGTAGTATGCATCCCTACTTATTAGTGTCAGCTGTGCCCACTTTCTTTTGCTAAACTATTCAGCCACTTCCACTCTCAGAACTCAGCATAAAGGCTATTCATTATCTAGTCCAAGATAAGAACTAGGAGGGCTCTTTGTGTTCAGAGGACCCAGGACGGCTCTGAATTTCTGGCAAGATCAACAGATTTCTATTGCATTTGTCAAACAGATATCACAAAATGCTTCCAATGGCATCTTAAACAGAACAAGGAACCAATGAAGGGGGGACACATACGTTCCTTTTTAGGGTTTACATACACTTTAAATAGGAATCTCACACACAACTCAAAATGTCATCAATAAATGTCTAATATAAATAGCTTATCTGAGATTGTTTTTCAATATGACATAACAGCAGCTGAGAAGATTTACAATAAACAGCTAGTAATGGTCGGAGTTTCTCTTCCTGGCTCAATTTTTCATATATAAGCCAAAAAGAGCACCAAATGTTTGTCTCAAAAGTCCAAAATCCTTTGTTAATATCACAAGTAGACAGGAAAAACATAGGCCACCAACGCGTTTCATAAGCCAAAAATCCCCCTTCATCAGGGCTTGGACAATATAGAAAATGGTATCTATTGGACTTAAAGCATAATCTCCTGGATACAAAACTTATACAGGAGTGAAAGTTATTATGAAGATGTGTCTGCATCAGCGGCTATTTTATCCACAACATATGACATGTCTATTTTTTGGGGCAGTGGTTACATGGGGATGGGGGGCACAAAATTTGGTCTTGCATAGGGACCCTGTGTGACTCCATCCACCATTCTTCAAATGCTACCTTGAGCAGCAAAGCAGAGCCAGTTCTTTTCTTGACACAACACATTTATAACTTAATGTTAAAGCTGAACGACAGGCAGATTAAAAAAACACAAATTAATGCAGCTCTGTATTTATTAATACATCAATAAATGTTTTTTTTATTGCAAGCAGTGTATGTACCTAGAACTTGGTATCAGCCTCACAGTTTGTACAGCAGAGCTCAGACAGGAAGAAAGAGAAGCAGAAAGAGGAGTCATTTGAGTGTGTTGCAGTGCAAAGAGCATCATTATACTGCTCCTCCTTTCAGTATCTAATTCCAGCCTGGTGGTGGGGATGAGGACTGTAAGTGAACATGAAATTGCAGTTGAGAACGATCAGGTCCCCCGCACTGCCAAGCAGGGCTGCGTTGTATGGCAGAGCTGGGTAAACTGGATGGACCAAAATACTAATCCAGTGGCAGGCAAAATGGCTCTCGAATATGATAGGCCTGGTGTTAAGTCAGAAATAATAGGCGCAGGGTCTACATTACAGGGCTTTTGTTTTAACCCTTTCGCTGCCAAGCCCTCCAGAAAATGTTTCCAATCAGCTGGCCAAGCCATTTTTGAATTTTCTGCAATTTTTTCCTATTGATTTGATTTTCAACTGCTGCGTTGCTAGCGTTTGTAAAAGACGCCCCCAAACCATATATTTTCTGAAAGCGCAGGCCCGGTAGAATAAAAAGATGGTGATACTAAATTTGTAGGCCCTGCGATAATTGCGCAAATGTGTATTTTTGATAATAGCAGTCATCAGCGGCTTGTGAGCCGCTGATGACAGCTAATAATTTAAAGGGGACAGTCTGCTGAACAGTTCTACTATAAGCTGATGGTCGCTATCGCTAAAGCGACCATCAGCTTATAGTAGAACTGTAAATGCCAGGTCCGTACGGCATACTGAGCTGGCCAGCTGGAAGCACTTTTGTAGCTCCGTATGCCGTACGTCCTTGGCAGCGAAAGGGTTAAAGGTAACTTACCTTATTCTTTGAGGATATGTTATAGAGTTGGGTTCAGGTATAGGTTGAGGAGGCAGTTTTCTTAATCAGTTGGAGTTTGACCACATGGCGAGTAAATTTCCCGCCTGCAGTGTGTGTGGATTGGGTGTGTTTTTTTCGGGTTTATGGGGAATCGGGCGAATGGTAGACATGTGCGTTTCGTTTCGTTCCGAATCCACATTTGGTCGAATTTTCTGAAATTCGGACATTCTGAGACATCCGAATTTCTGACTCCCAATGCATCTGAATGTGTCCGAATCCGAATTTCCATTTCCGAATTTCGGATCCCGTCTGAATTTCGTTCAAAAACAAAACTGAATCGGACATGTGACTTTTCTGGCCCATCAGATGTGTTTTTCGGTTTAATGCATCTGAATGGGTCTGAACCCATATTTTCGTTACGGCAAAATGAAAGCCATATACAGTATATACATATAGTACTAAATCTAAGGCTCCTAGACCCAAATGGCATTTGGGATCCGAATTTCCGAATTGCATTCAAGAGCTCCAGAATGCCATTCGGAAAATTTGGACTCCATTCGGGTCATCAGTTTTATTATTATGTATATAAGTAGTATTCTATAATACGAATGAATATTCGTAGCGGCAACATTGTGACACATATATACATAAAACTAAATCTGAGGCTCCCAGACCTGAATGGCATTCTGGAGCTCCCGAATGCAATTTGTAAATTTGGATCCCGAATGCCATTGGTCCAAGCCATCCACAGAGCTCACGCCTCTAACATAGAGTAAAGGCTGTGACAGCTCTTGCCTCATTAGTTAGGTTACACAAGCAGTGGGGAAGCCCGCTGCTGTGTAACCTAACTACCTGTCAAAAGCTGGATGCAGCGCTGCCTGTAAGGACAGGTTACACAGCGGGGAGGATTTCTCTGCTGTGTAACCTGCTAGAAGCCTATCCGAATGGAGAAAAAGCTGTCAGCTTCAGACTTGAAGCTGACAGCTTTTTCCTCCATAATACTAGGTGAGGCTCTGCCTCCCCTGCCTCCCCTGACCGCACGTACCTGGTATATGGTTTTCTGTGGTATTCACGTAAACTCATCCGAAGCTAACGAATTCGGATTTCGCCCGAATCCGAAAACCCGAACCGAATAGAATTTCGGATCCGAATCCCCAAATAACGAAATATCCGAACCGATCCAAAACAAATTTTTCTGCAGCTTACATGTCTAGTGAATGGTTTGGGGTCTGGGAAGGCGGTACATTTGGTTGGAGTGTTTTTGGTGGGTCCCATCTCTAATATGGAGTCCCTGATTCATTGTAGTCAACTGGACCTAGAATTCTTTGTACAGGGTTGGTCTCTGCGGCAATTCGTAAGTTGTCCCCGAGATGGTGCGTTGCAGCTGGGGGCGTTCTGCAAAGAGTGGAGAGTTGGTGGTGGTGTCCTGAAAGACCCACAACTTGATTGTTCCCAATAAATTAAAACGTGTTATATTTGTATTTTTATCAGTGTATATCGTAATAAGAGGCCACTATGGCCATTAACTCCAATTTTGTCTATTTGGTTGTTGGTGGGCAAGGTATTTTGGTTGAAATTGGGGTAAGGGGGTAGCGTAGCAGGATCCTGGATGATGGACTTGGACATACTGTATGTTCTTCCCTTGTCATGTATTCATCTGTGTTTTAGCTACTTGCCGGAAGTTCAGCTTTAAAACTTCTTATTAGTTTTTTATAACATAAAAAGAAATGACGTCCAATTCTGTTATGCATGCAGGAAACCTGACAGTTGCTCACATGCTTTCTTACCTTTCACACTGAGTTCTGCATAGTTGGATACTCCAGATCCGCCAGCTGATCTCAAGACACAACGATACTTGCTGGTGCTGCGTTGAGATGTTTCCCCGACACTGACGGTAGCGGAGAACCTTCTGTGATTCACCACGCGCGTTACCATTAGACCGGTGTCACGGCCGTTCCACTGCTGCCGAATAGAGATAAAGGCGAACAATCGGTCACACTGCTGTCTGAGGGACAGGAAGGACTGCTGGGCTAATCACGTCTGCTTTATATAAACTTTATGTCAAAATGACTAGACATTAGACGTGGAATGGTTAAACAGGTCCTTTCATCTATCTAGTGGTGTTCCAGAGGAGGGGGGGGGTTCCTACCCCAGACCCACATCACAGAAATATAAATCATTTAATCTCTCAGCGATCTGTAGCTATGAACATGCTTCAGCATAAAGCAGGTAATAAAACACAAAAAAATTGACGGGCTAAACATAAAGATGGTATTTGTATATTGCATGGGAATTCTAAAGTGCAGATTTATTTGTCTGTCCTCTGGTTATTTGAATATGCTGGTTATAAGCCACTTACGAACATGCAAATGTCTGCTCCACATGGCAGACGCATAGTTATTAGGGCTAAAAGACACTCAGTACATTTTGCTCCTCCAGGAAAAAATTAAACTCTTTTCACTTATGAATGGGGGTCAGCTAAAGTGGGGCTCATGCCTACAGCATTCAGTCGTATTGGGTCAGCTGTCAAACTCAACTCAGGTAGCTGGAGAGTGTGCAGAGCCTGGGCACACAGGGCGTTGGAGTAAGTTCCACCATAGATGCTCATAAAACTGAACAGGTATCTGGGATAGCATTCACCTCAACAACCAACCCTTCTCAGCATTGCTAATTTCAGAAAAGGACTCAGACTCCACTCTTTGGAAAACTTTTGGGACGCCATCTCTGTTGGTAGATGACGAGCAGAAGATCTCCATGTGTGCCATTGAAAATAGGTCAACTTTTATGGCCACCCCCCTTAAATATCAACCAATGCTAAGTTCTCAGTTGCATGTGGGCATTAGAGTTCTGAAAGACCTTTTTCTAGGTGTTGCTATCTCTTCCCTCTGCCAGAGGGTCATCACTGAAACTCCTGTTGATATGGAGTAGGAAAGTTATGTGGAACTGTCCGTTGAAATTTGGTTAAAAAGGGCAGGTTCAATGACTAGACTAGTTTTCTGCCCTGGTTGCAATGTCAAGTCATTTTGGTTAAAATGTTTTTCAGTGGACCTGATGTTAAAGGACAACTGTACCTCTAAAAGAAACGACATCCTCCTGACCCTTTTAATGCCAGTGGGTTACTAACCCCGATGGCATAGCCATGACCTGCTTCATGGTTTACAAGCTCTCCAGCCAAAATTTGCTTAACATTGAAGTCTAGTAAGAATTATTGTGGGGTATACAGCACCAGTCACATAATTTACTTTTAATGAAGTATATCCCATGGTCAGCTAGCTGCTGGATACTTTAAAATTCCTCCCTTCAGTGAACCTGGATCCTACTCACAGTTCTATACTTCTATCAATACGGGGGTTAAGAGCAGCGGTTGTCACTGAGAAAAACACCCTTTGTTCATCCGCCATTTCCTCAAATTCACAACACTCCTTGTATTATTTTCAAAGAATGCAAGGTGTTCTGTGAACGGACAAGAGAAAGAAAGGGGTGGATAATTGACAGGATATCCTCTTGTCCATTCACAGAACACCTTGCATTCTGTAAAAATAATAGTTTTGTGAATTGAAGTAAAGGGGGGGGGGGAGAATAAACAGGAAGTCCTTCACAATCACAGTCACTGCTCTTAACCCCCTCAGTGAGAGAAGTATAGTTCTGTGAGTAGGGTGGTACCGGCCAACAAGTGCCGGTTACCATCTCAAGTGGAGGTAACTCTCCTGACAAAAAAACAAAACTTAATGCGGGTATAACCATTCCTCCCTCCATGTTTAGGGTTTACATATAATTTAAAGCTATGTAACAGGATGAAGTAAAAAAAACACCTTTAGTGGTGATAAGGATGTAAGAATCCTCAACCATCCCTTAATGTTTTGTTATCAGGCATATCATGACGCAAAGCGAATTTTACTCTGCTATAGCAAGACATTTGAGCGTTTCAAATACAACTAATGAGTATTGACAGATCTGTCACTTATTTTGAAACAAACATACTACCTCCTACCGGGTACATTTGGGATAAATTTGCAGAGCCATGCTTGAATACTGATCCTGAAAGTC
The DNA here is from genome assembly GCF_000935625.1 of Nanorana parkeri. Lineage (NCBI taxonomy): Eukaryota > Metazoa > Chordata > Amphibia > Anura > Dicroglossidae > Nanorana > Nanorana parkeri. Next base: position 516,197 of record NW_017306855.1, on the reverse strand, counting down.
ATTATAAAATCTTATAGAAATGTTTTACTGACCCAAGGACTGCATTGCTAACACATCCTGGTTGTATTCTCTACCATTTGCTAACTTTGCTTGTTAAATCAGAACCACAAGAAGATACAAAATATACACAGTTTAAATAACGTATGTATTCCTTTGAAATTTAATGTGACATAGTGTATATACCCAACTCTGTCCTGATATCAGTGTATTGTGACATAGCATATGTGCCCAAATCTGTCCTTATATCAATGTATTGTGACATAGTGTATTACCCAAATCTGTCCTTATATCAATAAATTGTGACAGAGTATGTGCTCAAAACTGTCCTGATATCAATAAATTGTGACATAGCAAATGTGCCCAAATCTGTCCTGATATCAATGTATTGTGACATAGTGTATTACCCAAATCTGTCCTTATATCAATAAATTGTGACATAGTGTATGTGCCCAAATCCGTCCTGATATTAATGTATTGTACCATAATGTACATCCCCAAATCTGTCCTGGTATCAGTGTTTTGTGACATAGTGTATGTACCCAAATTTGTCTTGATACCAATGTATTGTGACATAGGGGGTGATTTATAAACAGTTTGCATAGTGGACAGCTATGCGAATGAAATTTATAGTGCTCTATGGTCAATAGATGGAGCCAAGGAGTATAAGAAATCCCTATGCTCCTCAGCTCCACCTAGTGACCATAATGTGCTGTGACTCTCGTTCTCATAGCTGTTCGCTATATGAATGGTTTATAGATCACCCCTGCATGTGCCCAAATCTTTTCTGATATCACACACAGGTTACCGCAGTGCAACAATGTGAACCTGGCCTTGAATTAAGTGTTATCCAAAACTAACTTATAGCATTAGATATACTTAAATTGCAGTGCTGTCTGCACAAAGGTCCAGGATATGGTTGTGCTATCTGGCAGAAGGGTCTGAATAACAAGACTGGCTGCACAAAAATACTGCTGCTACTTCATTACCCTGTCTCCGGTTGGGGTGAGACTTAGGTATAGCGCAACTGCAGTACAATCTGTTGGATAGATGCAGGACCTGGCAGCGGAGTTTGGATCACATGACTGTCTAAGCAAAATTTTTGGCAGGTAAACACCTAACGTGTGTGAGGTAAGATTTCTGTATAATGCAACTGCGATACAGACTGTTGGATTGACACAGTGGGTGCAGGGTCTGGCTGAGTTATGTGCCAGTGGTATGTGGATCATCACATGACATAAGTGGTGTCTGGATCCCATGGCTGCCTAAACAAAATTACAAATCCTTTGGCAGGTAAACACCCAACATGTGTGTGGGGTAAGACATACTGCATACAGTCTGTTGGATTGACATAGTGGGGCAGGACCTGGCTATGTTATCTGGCAGTGGTGTCTATATCACATGACTGCCTAAACAAAATTACAAACCATTTGGCATATAATCACCTTACATTTGTGTATGTAAACTGTGTATTCAGCTTTTTGTTTTGGTAATACTTGAAAATGACCTATAGCAACTTATATCCAAATTTGTTATTTTAATTAATTACATTGATGGGTTTGGTGGCCCATTAGCGTTGCCTACCTGCAGCCAGAGTTTGTCATGCTGAGACCATTTTCCTCCCGCGATGCACTGGAAAGTAGCATTCTGCCCGACATTTACCTCCACGTTCTGCAAGCGTAGGAAATGGGGCGCGTTTCCTAAACAGAGAGGAAAAATATCTGGATATTAGCTCAGCCGCCTCTAGAGGAACAAATAAGCTACTTTCAGATTTCAAGCCTGATGTACTTATTAGCAGATAAATGTATAGGTGCCGTCTGCACAGCCTCTTAAATGAGCCACCGGCTGAGAATTACTGCTCATTCCGTGAGCGCCTGGCACAATATCAAGGCAACTATAAAAAAGATCAGAGAACAGAAAGGCATTTACTGAAATGTCAGGGACATACCTCTTATCTTGTTCTCATACGCATACAAGGGCTTACACCTTAATGCACAGTCCCCTGGTCATATATTGCTCATTTTATCTTTGCTTCCAAATACTGGGCACATACTGCATTTCAATTAAGCCCAGGCTCCAAACAAATACCTCTTCTAGTAAATCAATTCAATCTGAGCAGATTGTGATTGTTTAGATATAACATATTATATATTGTCTTCATATGGTTGACATAAGGGTCCTATGTTATCCGGGAGTTCTGGGCCTACTGCATCAGATGTGTTCGTTGTTACTAAACTATGATGACAGGTATTTTGTAACCATTAATCACTATTGAACACAAAGAATACATCACTATGCATAACTTTTAAAGTGAACCTGTGACCAAGTGATAGACGTACACGTGTTTAAATATTCATAAGCTTTAAGCAAGCCCTTACTGAACTCTGTGGCTGCAGGCACTGTGGAGCAATACATTCTCACCATTAACAGCATAAGCTCTGAAGTCATCAAAATAATCTTTAGCATCTTAGCTAGCTTTACCTACCAGAGCTCCTACTCCTGAGAGATTACAGTGTGTGCACAAATATTAGACAAGTGAGTATTTTGACCAAATCACCATTTTTATGCATATTGTCCAACTCCAAGCTATATAAACCTGAAGACTTATTGGATTGAAGCATATTATCAGGTGATGTGTATTTGTGTAATGAGGGAGGGTGTGGCCTAAGGAGATCAACACCCAATATCAAGGTGTGCATAATAATTAGGCAGCTTCTTTTCCTCATGTAAAATGGGCTAAAAAAGAGATTTAACTGACTCTGAAAAGTAAAAAATTGTAAAATGTCTTTCAGAAAGATGCAGCACTCTTGAAATTGCTAAAATAGTGGGTCGTGATCACAGAACCCTCAAACTTTTGTTGCAAAAAGGTCAACAGAGTCACAAGAAACGTGTTGAGAAAGAAAGACGCAAATTAATTGCCAAAGATTTGAGAAGAATGCAACGTGAAGCTACCAGGAACCCATCATTCTCCAAGGCTGTCATATTCCAGAACTGCAACCTATCTGGAGTACCCAGAAGTACAAGGTATTCAGTGCTCAGAGACATGGTCAAGGTAAGGAAGGCTGAAATCTGACCACCACTGAACAAGACACCAGTTGAAACGTGAAGACTGGGCCAAGAAATATCTGAAGACAGATTTTCCAAAGGTTTTATGGACTGATGAGATGAGAGTGACTCTTGACGGACCAGATGGATGGGCCCGTGGCTGGATCAGTAACAGGCACAGAGCTCCACTTCGACTCAGACGCCAGCAAGGTGGAGGTGGGGTACTGGTGGGCTGGAATTAATAAAGATGAGCTAGTTGGACCTTTTCGGGTTGAAGATGGACTCAAAATCAACTACTGCCAGTTTTTAGAAGACACTTTCTTCAAGCAGTGGTACAGGGAAAAGTCTGCATCTTTCAAGAAGACCATGTTATGTATGCAGGACAATGCTCCATTGCATGCATCGAAGTACTCCATTGCGTGGCTAGCCAGTAAAGGCCTTAAAGGTGAAAGAATAATGACATGGCCCCCTTACTCACCTGTCCTAAACCCTATTGAGAACTTGTGGGCCATTCTTACACGGGAGATTTATGGTGAAGGAAAACAGTACACCTTTCTGAACAGTGTCTGGGAGGCTGTGGTTGCTGCTGCACAAAAGGTTGATCGTCAACAGATGAAGAAACTGACAGACTCCATGGATGGAAGGCTGATGACTGTTATTGAAAAGAAGGGGGGCTATATTGGTCACTGATTTTTGTTTTTGAAAATGTCAGAAATGTTTTTTTGTAAATGTTTAGTTGTTTGTGTATTATTCTCACTTTAACATATGAAAATAAACAAGTGAGATGGGAACATTTTAGTTTTCCATTTAGTTGCATAATAACTGTGCACACTAATAGTTGCCCAATAATTGTGCACACATAGATGTTCTCCTATCCAGCCAAAACTTCACTTTTACATTCTTAAATATTCAGGTTTGAGGATTATTAACATTTTGGATTGACCGAGAGCACTGTAGTTGTTCAATATTGAAATGAATCCACAAAAATACAACTTGCCTAATAATTGTTCACAGAGTGTAGAAGGCTGAAAGGCCACTGAGTTGCTGCTGAAAGGGTGAAGCTGAGCCAAAGAGAACAACTCGACTGACCCTAGGGTTTCTTTAGAGTGAATTGCTCCACAGTGCCTTCAGCGACAAGAATCAGTAAGTTTTATTTGTTTTAAAGGTGCTTTACTACTTACTAAGAATATGTAAATACTTGAATGTCCGTAGCCTGGCCACAGATTTACTTTAAAGGAAAAGTATAGTGTGCTGTCAGCGCGTGTAAATGTTTAGTTATCAGACATCCCAACCTGCAAAAACTAATTTCAGGGAGGTGCCCTCTCCATGTACTGATGCTTTGCTGATTGGCAAAGCATCAGCAGAGATTTGGTGCTCTCGCAGTCCTCCCCATAATTCCAGAATGAATGCCAAATCCCACTCCCCCACACGCGCACACACACAAACTCTTACATCATTACCACTCCAGCCCCTTCTCCCAACAATTCCTGCATTATCTATTTTTAGTACTCTCATTTAACTTTCCACCAGATATCTTATCTACATTCTACACACACTCTGAAAGATGAGCTTAGGTGCTCTTCAGGCAGGTAGGATTTGAAATACGGTGATGAAGAAACACTGGATAACCCTCTGGATTCTCACAATGATCATTTATTATAGGACATACACTGCTAAGACTGGACAAATAAAATCAGGTCCATGCAGAATTTATACACCATTACCGAAGACTTGACAAAATGGCCCCCTAAAACATTACCCATAATTATTATGAGTCTTGTGAATTTGAGGTTACCTCCCTCTTCTTTACATCTGTATGCCTGATAGAAGGCTCTGCTAATCTAAGTGCAAAACTTCCTACTGAAGTCCTCAAGGTCTTTCAGTAGGACCCTTTGGGTTGCTACAAACGTGGATCTTAAGAGATTTACAAAAGTCATCACCATTCAAGTTCTCTAGTTTTCTTGGCTCCATTTTCCCTGCACTTTGTGGAACTCTTTCAAATGTATATGTGTGTGTGTGCGTGTATATATATATATATATGTGTGTGTGTGTGTGTATATGCTGCCCCTAACTGCAACGAACAATGACAGATCTTGAACATATGTTCTGGAATTTTTTCCCATGGGTAATAAAAAGGGAAAATTCCCCCGCAAAGTGCTAATTATCTTGCAAAGTGAACATCCTATATGCCTTTAGTAAATCAACCCCAAAGACTTAGAAGCATGTAACGAAATTCCTTTTAAAAGTTGCCAATTATGTCTTTGAACAAAGAACACTACATATTGTCCTTAATCACTGCTGATATAGAACATGCATCCAGAAACAAGCCTCTCAGCTAATGCTGAGAAAGACATTGTTACACATTCCTCTTATCTATTAGTAATAGAGAAACATAAGCCACTTCACCACCCACTACTTGTATGTATAAAATTCTACGTACCACACCATCACTCCTGAAATTAATACAATTCGCAGACATCCTACCTCATTCCATTGCTATCCTGTTATTGCCTACTTTTAATACCAAGACTTCATAAGGGTATCTTTTCAAAGTAATAAACATATACCACTGCTCATCCTACCCACGTACTGCTATGACAGTTCATTTTTTTTGATAATAAACACACATAAATGCTCTACACATATATAGATTAAACCACATGTCAGTACTTCTGTCTACACAAAGATCAGATAGACGCTTCATGTATTATCCCATAGTATTCCTACATTGTCTTTTGCTTCTACACCCGATATGTGTTTAGAGCTAAGCTGGCAGAGCAAGGCAAGGGTTCAGACCCAAGAAACAAAAACCATGTTCAGTTAATTAGAATTTCTTGATATACCCAATCTGGGTAACAGTTCCTTTGGGCTGTAGTGCTGTCACCACGATAAACAGGCAATGTTTCCACGCACCACTTCCAGTGCCATCACAACTAAGAGAGTGCAGCAGAGGCCGAACCTCAATCAGTGGCTCCACACCTCTCCCTCCTCCCAAAGAGGCTGATTGACAGAACAGTACCTCACTATATCCTGCTTACAGAAAGTTTCGCACAACCAATATTTTCCCAGTGTCATGTGACTACATCACATTTTACCAAGTTCAACTTCTGCAGTGGAAATGTCCTCCTCCTACAGTGCATCTCTTGAAATAACAAAAAACACAGGACATTCGTATCATTGATTGTGCATATACTGTTGGGAGGGATTTCTTTACTATATCTTAATTATGGAGTCTTGACTTCTGCTTCAAAGTCAAGCTAAAAGAGCCCTGTTTGGAACTGATTTTTGAGCCTCTTATTTAGCATTCAATTACCAGAGATATGATCATAACCAAGTCCCGAAAGTCACTATGTTCTGAGCCAATCTATGTTATCAAAGATCAGAACCAAATATCTGAGTCATAATAAGACCACAACAATTCTACCCATGATCAAGTAAAGTTAGCAGAGCCAAGGGTCCAGTGGCAGATCCAAGGGAAAAACAGGTTAAAATAAGCCGCTGCATCAGCAATATCTCCTGTCAGCTCTCCCCTCTTGGCCGCTCTGCAGTTGCAGTGGTTGAGGAGGAGAAGAAGCAATCTGGCTGCCTTCCCACTGCACGCTTCAGTGATCGAGCTCCTCGGCGGCCACCTGCAGATTCCTCCGCCCATTTCAGCTGCCATAGGTGGGGAGGAAGACTGCAGAGCTACCATTGGCCGGCTATAAGGGAGCGGGTCCTGAAGTGAGGGGGCAAGGAGACGGCTGGAGGCAACACAAGAAGAAGAGAGTCCAGAAGTGTGGAGTGGCAGCAGGGGGTGGGGGGGCGGTGTTGCGTGTTGTTGGATGGAGATGTTCTCTGGGGGGGGCAACTCTGAGTCTTTCCCCCGGGTGACGGAATGTCTAGCTTCGCCACTGTTAGCTACTATGTACAATGTCCTAGAGCCACAATGAGAAAGAAGTTACCAGAACCATGGTCAGAGCCAGATGATAAGTAAAGAGAACCAGGCTTCGCAAATAGGAGCACAGCTAATATAGGATCTAATCTTTCCCTTAGTGTAAATTTGTTACGGTAAGTACCTCTTCTGTGCCTAAAAAAAAAAGAAAACACCTCTTGACCTCCGAGAATATCAGAAGTCAACAAAGATTTCCATGATCCTATAAAAGAAAACTGAGTGCTTTAATTCAGGTCCTGAAACTCTTGGGTAAAGTAGCTAATACACTAATTAGACATCTCCTGAAAGGATTCATCTATTTTGAATTTGTTATTAAGTACATTTATTGTGCTCATTTTTGTATTATTAAGCAACTTGACCTAAACAGATAGACAAAAACCAATGAATAGATTGATGGGCTTGCATAGAAGAGAGATCACCAGTACTCAAAAGGCTTTTCATCAAATCCTTGTATTCATTTATTATGATGAAATGGCACATATATCAGTATATCCAACGTTTCGGGGGCCATGCAGGGTCATATTAAGGATGAAGGGGACCTTGCGTGGCCCCCGAAATGTTGGATATACTGATATATGTGACGCTTCATTATAATAAATGAATACAAGGATTTGATGAAAAGCCTTTGGAGTGCTGGTGATCTCTCTGCTATGCAAGTCTGTTGTGCATGGCGCCATCCATGATCCTCACTGCGAGCACCACTTCTTAAATATATGGTCGTGAATGATGTAAGGAATGCGGGGAACATATCTAGACTGATGGGCAGACAACAAAAGAGACACTGAATGGACAAAGCCTGGCCAATCCACCAAAACTTTGACCACTTTTGGGTGAAGAGTTAACAGCAAGATGGTGGTATTCTGACAAGATGGCCAGAGTTTGTGCTTGTGGTTGATGGATGGTAACTGCAGAAGCCAAATTTAAATTGTACCATTTGCATAAAACTATGTTCTGACATCTACATAATATGTTTATACAGTTCTAATTACGGGGATAGCCAAATGCATTGTACAGATAGGACATACAGTATATTAAATCTAAATTCCCAGGCACATACGTTGCACACTTTTATATCCAGAAAATTTTACTATCACTTTCTCTCACCCAGTGGAAATTATTTCCTGACCCTATTGCATTCTAGAACACCAACAACAAGATTTGTAGCTCTCAACTTTTTGTAATAAACAGGCAGAAGAGCCACACAAGGGAGACCTCCATTTTTACAACTAATAACGCCCCAATGTGCTCTAGATTAGGTCTGTAAATCTGTCTCCACTGCTAGAGAAAACAATTATTATAAGTCTCTCAGCCCTAACAACAGCAGCGATAAGCTCATGCATCACACAGATCCTTTAGAGTGAAGGGGTTTCTAAATGCTGAGAAATCCCCTCTCCCAAGGACCTAATAGATGCAGCTGCATCACTGCAGTCTTATTAAGACACTGAATCTTGTGCTATGAGACTGAAACATGGAAATAATGAGAGCACCAGTTTCACAGAGGATTTCTTAAGATAGTACTGCTTTTAATGTTAACTCTTTCAGCAAGATGCAAGATGTTTTGGGGGGTTTTGCTGCCTTTTCTACGTTTACTTTAGGTCCCTCATTGTCCAACAATGAAAATCTCTATAAAAAAGATATCTACATACAAGTTAAATCATCCACCGTGCTTTGGACGTGTATGTAAACCCAAAAGCCATATTTAAAGATGATCTAGACCCTAACTGTATGAGCATTCAACAGACCCACGCCTAAAATACTAGTTGGAAGGGTTACGTGTTCCATTCTGCTATGCAGAATGTTGAGTTATGCAGAAATGCCCTTTTAATGGTATTTCTACTGTAAAGCAGCTGACTGGTATCACTGAAATGGAAATAAATTGAAAAAGTAGTGTAGCGAGGACCCCCTAAGGAGCTGTTTAGTTTAACAGGTCTTCCCAGTCTTACTACTGGTGATCTGACCCGCAGCTGCCCCAAAGCACACACCAACCCACTATCAATGACTGGCATCCATGCTGTCAATCCTTGCCTGCAGGGTTTTATTAACTCAAAATCCAGAAGATAGAGGAATAGGGTTTACAGGATACCTAAACAGCGACAAAATCACTCCGGCAATGGGCTGATCAAGCTTTTTGAAGGTGCTTCCTTTTTTAAAAATCACCTACCTATTTTTTAGGCCTATGTCCCATTCCATGGGAGTTGACTCTAAGGCTGATAAGGCCTCCCCAGAGAGCAGGCCTGAGAAACAAAAGCCTGCATCCTTCGCATTTCACAAAGCCTGGGAGGAAAGGACCCTTCTAGAAGGGCTGTCCAAATATTTATCTCCTTTCCCAACCTACATCACTGGCAACAAACCTCCTAGTGATTGGCTAGGATGAAATAATTATTTATAACCCATACCATTTTATCTTCTTCTTCTTCTATCCACTGGGGAACACTCCCCCGGAGCAGACAGAAGAAAACAATGCCCTAAGCTTTGGGCAACTCCAGTGAACTCCAACTTTGAAATGGCCCCCTACATAGGGTTATACAGGAAAAGTATTTGTACTGACTGCTTTGGTGAAATAAAAAATCAGGACACTGGAATAGATTCATAAGGGGAAGTGTTGTTTACAGTGATCTGTCAGCTTCCAGTTTTTAATACAATCTAATATATAACAGCTAGAATCTGATTGGTTGATATGGACAACGCAGAGAGCCAATGTTTACCACTGTGCTTGAGCCTTTAAATAGTGTACCTGGATGCCACAATGCTTGGTTGATGCCTAGTTGTTATATGCAGTACCCTCACTTCACTCCTCATTTTTTTTAGTTTTGGATAGAGAAGGGAATGGTTAAAACTTAAACTAGCCATACATGGCTAGACCACTCTATTCCCCATCCACGATAAACAGGGCAACTATCGCCACAGCTGTCTGCATACCCGAATCGGTTGCAGTCACTGTTTGGTCAACGATTATCAACCCAGCTTCTTTGATTTTGTCACTGAAGTTTGTCAAGCAGCCATGGCTCGAATTTAATCCAATTCAGCAGGAATCGGCCAAAATTCAAGTCGTGTATAGTGAGCTTTAGTGACAGGCGTTTTTTTTCTTTTTTGATGTCCATGTCACTTTTGGGAGGCATTCCATTTTCTGTCCTGAGGCTGAAGTGGAAGTAAGAGAAAATCTCTGCCTTGTGAGAGTTGTCACCAGAACAGGTGTTGACTAGACATGTGGGATTAGTTTAGCTCCAAATCAAAATTCGGACAAATTTTCCGAAATTTGAACATTCGGACACATCCAAATTTCCAATCCCAATGCATTCGAATGTGTCTGAATCCGAATTTCCGTTTCCGAATTTCAGATCCCATCTGAATTTCGTTCAAAAACTAAACTGAATTGGACATGTGACTTTTCTGGCCAATCAGATGTGTTCTTCGGTTTAATGCATCCGAATTCCCAATCCCAATGCATTCGAATGTGTCTGAATCCGAATTTCCGTTTCAGAATTTCAGATCCCATCTGAATTTCGTTCAAAAACTAAACTGAATCGGACATGTGACTTTTATGGCCAATCAGATGTGTTCTTCGGTTTAATGCATCCGAATGGATCTGAACCCGAAATCTTTGTTATGCCAACATGGGAGCCATATACAGTATATACATATAATACTAAAGATGAGGCTCCTAGACCTGGATGGCATTCGGATCTGGGAGCCTCAGCTTTAGCAATATATGTATATAGCTTCCAGATCCAAATGGCATTCGGGAGCTCCCGTATGCAATTTGGAAATTCGGATCCTGAACGCCATTTGGGTCTAGGAGATTCAGTTTTAGTATTAATATCTGTATATGGTTTTCTGTGGTATTTGCAACGAATATTTGCAAACCTATCCAAAACGAACAAAAATTTGGATTTCCTCCAAATCCGAAACCCGAACCGAATCCCGAAATAACGAAATATTCAAACCAAACCAAATATTTCCGAAGCTTGTATGTCTAGTGTCCACATTGGAAGATTGCCCCTTACTTCTTATTCCACTAAGAGCTGTAGAAAAATTTGGAATTTGATTAACTTCTGTCCTGTTGACAACAGTCATCGAGGAAAATAAAGGGAGACTATCCCCCCGGCAGAAACACAGACAGCAATAAACACCTGACAGTTCTAATCTTTACTACAGTATTCAAAGCTAAAAATGAAAGTTTTGACTATAGATATACACTGCCTGGAAATCAAAAAGTCACACATTTTAATATTTCATTGGACCACCTTTAACTTTGATCACAGCACGCATTCACCATGGCATGATTTTGATAAGCTTATGCAATGTCACAACATTTATTTCCATCCAGAGTTGCATTAAATATTCACCAAGATCTTGTAGTGATAATGGGCGAGTAAGATCACTGCGTAAAGTCCTATCCAGCACATCCCAAAGATTCTCAATGGGGTTAAGGTCTGGACTCTGTGGTGGCCAATACATGCGTGAAAATGATGTGTCATGCTCCCTGAACCACTCTTTCACAATCTGAGCCCAATGAATCCTGACATTGTCATCTTGAAATATGCCTAATATGCCATCAGGGAAGAAAAAAGTCCATTGATGGAAAAACCTGATCATCCAGTATATTTATGTAGACATAATGTTGGGGGGACATAATGTTGGGGGGACATAATGTTGCTGAACCTAAACCTGTATCCAATGAAAGGCTCTGACCTATTTGCTTAGCTAAATCCGGGTGGTAACTTTATTTTTTGGCCAGGCGGTGTATTTTTAAGTAACTGAACAACAGATGAGAATAAAAAAATGCAAGACCATCAAAGGTATCACTAGAAACACTGCACTTACGGCATGGGTGAGCCAAAACACGAACTTCATCTACAGCAATGTATCCTGGGTGATCCTTGAGTGACACAGCTTCAAATATAATCTGCAAAAGAAGGCAATATAATTGGAAAATTCCAGCAAAATTACACAGTTTGAATAACATGGAACTCCGGGTAAACAGCAAAAGACACAGTTGAAATACATATACTGCATGTTTATTATTTTCCCTGTCAAAGGATTTGTCATTTTGTCCAGCCATCTGCTAGTCAGTAAGACCTCTTCTCATCCCCCTGGATTAGCATTAGCACCTCCTGTGTCACCTACCTGCTGACTAGACAAAGGCCAAGATGCTGTCTAATGGGAGGTTGAAAGCAAAGAGGTGACACAGGAAGATCAATTGATTAATTAGAAACAACAGTGTGCATCATACCATTTAAAATCATTACATGCATATAGAAATATCCATCACATTCATATAATCTCATGAATGAGGCAGTGACACAAAATCTGCAGAATGTCATGATTTGAAAGGCGTTGTCATTCTAATTATAATATGATGCCATATATCACGGCAAGGTGGTTGTATCATATGTGTATATGAGACTGTCTACAAATATGGCAGGTAACATAGCTCCTCAATATGTATTTTAACTGAATTTACATGTATGTTTTTATTTGTATTAAAAGATAACCTGTCCTAAATAGGGATGAGGGAAACTGAGATATTTGGCTACACTATAATTTTGGGGACAAATGGGATACTTGGGCAAAATTTGTCATCTTGGTAAAATTAATTGAATAGAATTGAGTGCACTGACTTTGTAGAGAAACTATTCAATCATTATTCCCACCAATAACTTGGTTTTGTTTATCAACAAAGCCATTCAACACCTTGCCCGCACTGCCATGATAGTCAATAGACATGTGCAATTAATTTAGTTCTGAACGGATATTTGTACGGATTTTCAGGAATTCGGACATTCGAATGCATCAGAACTTCTGAATGAAAGAAATAAAGAATACAATTTATCGATCACGAAATTCTGCAGCATCTGAATTTTTTTCAGAATGTCATTCGAAATTCACTTTTGTTGTTAACTGTTAAAATAAAGGAAAAAAAACCGCGAGGGGTATCTTCCCCAATTCATTTGGGACCCTTTAGGTCTGATAGGAATTTTAGGGGGGGAACAAAGCCACCATCCACTTTCCTGCCAGAGAGCTCTTAGCAACCTGGGACACTTTGGTTGGCATTCTGTCCAGCTCCTGGCAACCAGTGACACCAGTGAGCTTGGCGGGACAGCGAACAGAGCCAGAGCCGGAGGTACT
>NW_017306855.1:491000-503043 GCF_000935625.1 Nanorana parkeri | reverse complement strand
CAAAGCCCTCCCGGTTAACAACCACCCCCTCCATGTGGGGAAAAGTGTAGGGACATCCCTGTCGGCACATTACATGATATAAAGGATTAGGCATCCCTAGCACTGTCCTTAGGTTTTACTTTCATGAGCCAAGGGAGCTACAAGCATGCCAAATATGGAATTTTTTCTTATTAGTTCCCGAAACTGATCATGTATTTATAGCAAACAGTCCCCCCCTCCCACACACACACACACACACACACACACACACACACTTAGCCCTCTGAAGTTACTGAGTGGCATGTTCCATTATGTACAGAGTAGCAGCAGGTAAGAATCTGAAAGACGTCGGCTTGAATCTTTGCACTGTATACAACTGACTTGGAAAGGATTGTTTTTTTTCTCAACAAAAGAAGAGTTTTACTTTAATGAAGCAAGTACATTAGTTTGTGTGTCATGAAATGTATAATAGAAAAGAACATCCCCATTTGCTAAAAGTCAATAGAAAATAGGTAGATCACTTCATGTGCAACAGTAATTACGTTGAGGCTCTTGTCAGGAACAGAGCCCATGTGATGTAGTGCTGTGCAAATGCCAGAGCTGAGCATATGTGTAAAAGAGCAAATTACACAACCCATCAGAAAATGTCACCATGGTATCTGCTTATATCTTCCAAGGCTACGAGAGACATTATATCTTCCTGATGAAACAAGACTCTTCATTCAATCAATTTTTTTGCCTTTTTTTTACCAAGCTATCTTCGTATTAGGTGAACCCTATTAACCCCTCTATAACTAGAAGTCTTTAAGGAGACTCTATCGCCATTTAAAAAAATAAAAAAAAGCCTGCAGAGAAAATAATTAAAAGCTTTTGAAGTTTTCTTCTGCATTTAATGCTTCTGGAAGTATCAAATGGCTGCACAAAGTAGTTTAATTGACCTGCCCCTATGACACTACAGAATCCACTATAAGTATGGTTACAATGCACAAGTCCTTTAGGTCCACCTGTCCTCGTGGCACAATGGAGATCACAGTTTGGAGCTTCCTCTTTGGTAGAATAGGTCTATGCTTCCCTAAATTCTGAAGATTAGTGCCTGATGTGTCTCTTACCTGGTAAGAGTTCGGCCAAAAGGTGCTGATTGCCAGTTCTGCTTTCACCCAGCCTTCTGTTACCACCCCAGATACATTCCACACTGGGTTCCCTTGAGGTCCACCATTCACTTTTACATAGACATTCAGAGACCCGGGACTACTGCGGCCAGACATGTGGTAATGGAAGTCGATACAGTGAGTGTCATTCTCTTTAAGTACAGGGAGGAGAAGGTGAGCCTTCTGCCCAGTGGCAAACCCTGAGCTGTTGACCAGCATGAACGATCCTGGATGAAATTAAGGAAATATGGTGTAAGAAGAAAGCAAACAGTAGGAAACACATACAATTAAATGATGATGTAGACAGCTTGCAGTTTTCAACTGAGGCCTGTACTGAGGGAAATACACAAACTATCATTGCCTACTTCTCTTTCTTATAATGCTGGCTTTCTCTGAAGCCCAACTCTAGGTAAATTAAACGTTTTCCCTTGTAGTGGGTCTACCCCTGCACAGTAAGGGTTAGCTGCTTGTTTATGCCTAGGAGACAGGAAAACGCTATTTAATGTACTTACCGGATCCACACTGTAGTTTTTATTACAGGTACATGTCCCCCATGGCAGTGTCCATCTCCCCATATCCTTTTTGTAACAATAGCTTGAAAATGGCCAGAAAAATGGGGTTCAGCACTAAGTTTGAGGTTCACAGACTTCACGCTGGGTTTGTGAACCACTCACAAAACAAACCCAACCAGTTTCGTTCATACCTACTCTTTAATCACAAAACGGGAGCAGGGATTTGACCCAACTTCATTGCTCATCTTCAGTAGAGAAAAGACGATCTACTGGCTGTGCTCTCTGGCAAAGCTGCATAAATCTCTGATTTTTTAGATTAATCCAACCCTTGTACATTAAGTGTTAACCAACTAAATGCCATGGTTGGGGATAGAAAAAAAATGATAAGTATGGGGCTGCGTCTGGCACCAGGGCCCTGGGACAAGGGCATGCGGGGTGAGGGGTGGGAGCTAGACAGAGGAAGAGCACAGAAGACAATAGATAAAATAAAAAAGTTGTGGAAAGGAAGTGGGGAAGGTGGGCATTCTGACATCTGACAAACATTGTTTTCCAATGTAGACTGGTATAAGAACATTGGAAATGGTGGGGGCATATGGAGTGGAGTGGAGTGGAGGTAAAAGCGTGAATTTTATAGTTATTTAGTGGTTGAATCTCTCCAAACAAATGTATTGGTAAAAGTAAATCCTTATCAATTTCAATAACTGGACCTACGCTTCAAAAAAATGTCATGTTGAGCTTTGATAAGCACAAATATACCTGTAGGCACAATGGAGTCCAGTGGAGGCCTTTCCCACGTGTTCACTTGCTCCCAGGTAAATCCATTGGTACCCAGAGCCACACTGTACCCACAGCTGTTGTAATGTTCTTCAAAGGTGCAGCCACCTGCAAAAGAAAATAGGATTCCTCTTTAAAGAACTCCAGGCCAACCCAAATACAAAGTTGGGAAAAAACAGGAACAAAATTGTTTGAAAAGAAAGGAAGGTGATGTGTTTGACCAAGCCTTACTTAAGGCTGGATAGGGCAGGGTCAGTATATTTTTCTCTGTCTGTGTCCCTTTTAGGAGATTTCACTTCAGTTCTTCTCCTCTCTTCACTTTCTGTGCTCAGCGGTGTTCTGCTTGTGCTTTCACTGTCCAGTCACAGGATGTGGGTGGAAAACTGTGTTAGTGAACTGCAGCATAGGAAAATCAAGTCTCCTGCCCTGCCAGACAGGGCTGTGCTATGTGACAGAGCTGTGTAAAACTCAAGACCGGACAAAATCTTAGGTAGGTAAAACAGTTCTCTTGTATGCATTGCATATGTATGCATACAATCATCATGTATGCATACATCCAACCCCTATCCAAATCCTGCCACCTTCACCTTCATAACATCTCCAAAATACGCCTCTTCCTCACCAATGATACTGCAAAACTACTCATCCATTCACTTGCTATCTTGCGTGTTGACTATTGCAACCCCCTCCTCATTGGCTTACCTCTACACAGATTATCCCCCCTTCAGTCTATCATAAATGCTGCTGCTAGACTCATCCACCAAACCAACCGCTCAGTGTCTGCAACCCCCTCTGCGGATCTCTCCACTGGCTTCCAATAGCCCAAAGGATAAAATTCAAAATATTAACAACCACTTACAAAGCCATCCACAACTCTGCCCCGGGATATATCTCAAACCTTGTCTCAAAGTATCACCCTAATGTCCCCTCTGCTCTTCCAAAGACCTCCTGCCTTCCAGCTCCCTTGTCAACTCCTCCCATGCTCACCTCCAGGACTTCTCTAGAATCTCTCCCATCCTCTGGAACTCTTTACCCACCCTGTCCGTCTATCTCCCACTCTGACTGCCTTTAGGCGATCCCTTAAGACTCATCGCTTCAGGGAAGCCTATCCCACTTCAAACTAACCACTCAACCATCACGTTCTCAAACAATTCATCCCCACACAGCTACCTCCTCATGTATCACTTGCCCCTCCCTTTTAGATTGTAAGCCCTCAGGGGCAGAGCCCTCCTTACCATCTTGTCTTGAATTGTATTGTGATTGTCATGTCTTCCTTATATTGTAAAGCGCTGCACAAACTGTTGGCGCTATATAAATCCTGTATAATAATAATTTAGCTGTTTGACTGGAATTTAGCTTAAAAAAAGTCAGGCATGGCAACTCCCATATTTATAATATCAATAAATTCCAGGCCCTTCCAGTACTGAAGCTGGTAGACAACAAGGGAAAAGTGCTGTGCAAAATAAGCAGACTACAGCTGCAATTTTTTTCATTCATTCATTCCTTCATTTCAAGTGCAAGCTAAAAAGTAAAACACTTGATGGGTTGCTATGGATGACGTTCCTCCAATTTATATAACAGGCTCTCTTTGCGCTGTAATATGCCCCCCCCCCCTGCATGCACTGCCAGATCTAGGTGACGGGGTGCTGAGGATGGAGCAGATCAACACTGGAACAGATGCTCAGAGCCATGTAATGAGGCTGACAGGAAAAAAACATTTGGAGTGAAAGATTACTGCTAAAAAAGTACCACTTAAATTGAGATAAAGTAGAGAAATTAGGCCATGGAGAAATTTCTGCACGTTCAGCAGAGAAAGGAAGTGACCTGACGAAAAAGCCACAGAGCTCACAAACTGCTAAGAATTATGAGCAAAATAAATGTGATAAACAGACAGAGGCAATAAAGCGAAGGCATACAGCGCCGGGAACAGGAGGCTGAGAGTCTTATGTTCAATGCAGGAAGGAGAAATCTCAAAATCCACATCCAGGGAAATGTGCAGAAAGCACGGCTCCTGCTCAATGCCAGACTGCTCCAACAAAAAATTGAAATTTTTGCCAAAAGTGGAGCGCTTCCATTGACACTAGGGTTGGCCATGGCAGTATAAACTTTACATTAATCTATAAAGGGAATGCATAGACTCTTCTTTGTATTTGTTTTAGATAAAATGTAAAAGAGATCAATTTATGTAAATAATCTGCTAAATAAATGTTAAAGCCCAACTGCTCAAAACTCTGCTCTCCCTACCATATCCTTGTGGAGGTTCTCATTCATCCAGGTGATTGTATATCTGTAAAAGATAAATCAAGGCAACTGGACTTGCTGTATTTTTCTAGGTCATCCAACCAGCTTTTTAAATTAAGAAGTAGAAGCTCTGAATTGAGAAAGCTAGTCGGATGACCAGTGAAATGTCTTCAAGCAAAATACAGAATGTCCATTCTGATTCCCATCATCCCTTCCTCCCACCCCCCTCTAACTTATCCTACCAGGTGTTTCATTTTTCTTACCTGGTGAAGCAGATTATACTCACCTGAGTCCCCCCCATCCAGGTCCCTCGCCAATGTGTCAATGTCCACCGAGGGGGGTTGCTAATCCAATGCCTGACAGTAACCTTAATCGACTGGTCCTCTTGACTCCCTTCAGGTAGTCTTCAGGATCCCTCTAGTGGACAGTCAATGGAAAGATCGCTCCTGTGATGGACTACAATCTCAATACAAATTAGGAAACTAAATATGAGATTGTAGTCCATCACGGGAGCGGGCTTGAAGCTGTGGCTAGTTTACAACACACACAGGGACCATGGGGAACAAAAGTAGCCCCCCTCCAGAAGGAAGAACGGTGTCTGCATGAACTCTACATCTACAGCCAAGTGATACACAAATAAGCTACATTTTTTGTTAATAGTTAGGGTACATTTTTAAGATTTAACTTAAAAATGATTTAACTGATTTAAACCTGAGTTTAGTGTATTTTTAACATCACAAGTCGCTAGGAGAAACAAAAGGCATCCAACGCATTTCAGGGCCAAAAAACCCCCTTCATCAGGGTTACATAAGATATGGAAACCTCAGCTGTGCATTTCTGAAGGTCTACAAACGCGTGTCTTGTGGTCTCCCGGTCATCAGATCTCCAGGTAATCCCTGAAACAACAACTATAGCTTCATGCTGTTCTTCCTCCTCCGAACTCTTTGGTCACTCTTGAGCTTCACAGCAACACAGGTAAATAGGATTACAGCTTTACTTTATCTGGGACTTTCCACCTTTACTCCAGTATATTGGGCAGAAACTTGGTACACAGTGATAGAGTTTAAATGTTTTGTCTATTGACTTCATCAGAAGCAACTATAAAGTTAATGGATGGCAATGGAGCTGACTCACTTTGTCACTTTCTGTCCCACAGACAATGGTCAACAGGACCAATAGAGAGGGTGAATCTCCCCAACAGTGTTACAGGCAGCAATAAAGATGGACAGGGGTTCTGTAATCTACCACAAATGAACAAAAAAAGGTTTTGGCTATACATACACTTTAAGGGAGGGGTGGTGTAATAGTACTGAGCCACTGAGAGCTCCCTCTAGTGGCTAATCTGCAAATCTCTATTTTTCAAGGTAATAATAAACAAACGTGTTCACTGAAAATAGGCTTTAAATGTTTGAGAAATCAGTCTATTAAAGTATAATCCAGCTAGTGCCTCACATTCTTATGAGATAGGAAGAGCATGTCTAGAAATTCAGGGACTGCACACCATTTATTATAGCGTCTGGGCCATGTAGAAAAAATATTCACCGCACAAGATATGTTATGTGAGCCTTTAAGCACGTCTTTCTTCATAGAAGTTCTGTCTGCTACATCGTCTTTCATCCAAATGAAATGCAGGCTCATCAAATTCTTGTGTTTTGCAGCCTCCCCAGAGGTTTGACAGACAATTTACCTCGGGGTTTAAACTAGAGTTTCACGTACACAGTATGAGCCGCCGCTATCTGAGACTCTATACAGCACAAGATGTACAAATTAGTGACTGTCCCGAACCATACCTCATCTGCTCCAGGCTCCAGACCCTTCAAAAATATATTTCAGCCGTTGTCAAACATGCAATTGCAAGACTGTGGTTTCTTTAGATAGATTGTTGCCAAGAAAATGGGATCCTTACCCAAAACGGCCAATGAGATTTGATCATGTGTTATGTCTCTATCACAGAGAAAGGATGAGCGGATTTATTTGGGTAGGCGAACTCTCAATTTTTGCTTGGGCAAAATTTGCTGGGGAAGCAAAAGTTCTACTCTTCATTTAAAAGGTTTTTTTTTTTTTGTTTGTTTGTTTTTATACTTAAAGGAGAACTATGGGGTTAGGGATTTTCCGCATAGTTCTCCTTAGGGTAACGGGAGGACACAAACTAGCATCCTCCCGTCACCCTAAGCTCAGTATACCGCGAGCTACAGCTCGCGGTATACTGAGCCGCCGCAGCGGATCCTTCCCCTCCTATATCACGGCAGAGAGCCATGACAGGATTGAGAAGTGAGCGAATGCCTGTATGTGTTCACTCGCTTCCTGATCTACGGGATTCGGTTTCAGACTAAATTCGTTAGCGCTGGTCTGTACCAAGGACGTGCGGTCAGGGGAGGCAGGTGAGGCAGAGCCTCACCTAGAATTATGGAGGAAAAAGCTGTTAGCTTCATGTCTGAAGCTGACAGCTTTTTCTCCATTCAGATCGGCATCTAACAGCGGTGAGGAGCAATTGAGTGACAGGGAGGTTCCTCCCTGTCTCCTCCCTTCCTCCTTTACACTAGCTTGGGGATGGGTTGGTGACGGGTCTTCGTCCGGTAGGGGGTGGGGCTTCGGCCGGCAGGAGGTGGAGCTTTGGCCGTCGGGGCTGGGGAATTCCTCACCCCGAGCAAGAGGTACCGCACGTCACTGGTCTGTATGAATATTAGTTTCCATTTCGTGTTAGTTTTGTTGCAGCAAAGTGATATTAAATTTTTTTTGTCCACAAACGAAAAATCGTACAGACTACCAGTAACAAATTTCATCCGAAATTTCGTTTTTGGAAATTTGGATTCGTTCTCATTCATCATTTCTGTTATTCGGAAATTCAGATACATCCAAATCTCCGAATAACGAAAATTTGTCCGAATAACGAATGTTGCCGAAACGGATCGCACATGTCTACCTGTTTTAGTATAGACCATGCCCAGTATAGTTGAACACAGTTTTCATGACCCTGAAGAGCCATTTGTTTGTGCATTGCATCCTCAAAAAAACACCTTATATAGCCTTCTGAATTGGCTCTAAAGAATTTTGCCAAAATCTTCTGCTTTTTGTTAAAATTTGGGGAAAATGAAGAGGAACAGGTATTAAAGAAAACACCTGATTGGTTGCAATAGGTTCCTACTTTCCTTTTGTTTAAAGCATATTTCAAGGCAAATACCTGTTTATCTGTCAATAATGAACTTAAATCCTATGTCATGTAGGCTGACAACACAAAGCAAATGTGTGGACTGAGTGGTGTCAGACCTGTCTGGTGTATTTTCTTAAAGACTGAGGCACTCCCACTGTCAGATCTCTACAACATAAAGGCTAATCATTCTGTATAACCAGGATAAGAACTAGGAGGGCTCTTTGAGGTAACCCAGGAAGTGTGCCGAGGACACAGGGGAGTCCCTAATGTCTGACATGATCTACAGATATTCTTTGCACTTATCTAACAGATATAACAAAATGCTTCTAATGGTATATTAAACAGACCAAAAAGGAGCAAATAAGAGAAGTTCAATGTAGGGTTTACATACACTTTATTTTTTTATGGATATACTTTTTTGAAGCTTATATATCTGCAAACTAGATATTCCAGATAGATAATAACAACAACACAGCACTAATCATCAATGAATGTTTTTAGTTGTAAGGAAACATATTTTCAAGAATATATTTTTAGAATTCAGGCCTGGATATCAGGGACATTCAGTAACAACAATTATCACCTATGGCACCTATACTTGTGTTTAGAAACTACTGATACATTAGGGTTTCCATAGCATTCAGCAAGACTTGGGTTGTAATTTTTATGGTGGACAAAAAAAAAAAAAAAAATATTGATAGTTTCTAACCATGTTTCCTTCTTCCAGTTCTTATATATGGGTCATGAGATGCAATATTTAAACATGTCACCATTACATGCTATCCTTATCCCTATCCTACGTACAACCACATACTGCATACTGTGTTCTATAAGTGGTTTTCATAAGCGGTTCTTTAGCCTAAAACTACCCAAAATCCCAAAGGCAGGCTTATGCCCTCTGGTAGGCAGTCCCTTATAATGGTGAGTAGATTTGAACCCCAGTGGTCTGAAGACTACATGGTTTCTTACCAACTCATGAGCTTCCACCCCTCCTTAGACAAATGAGCAACCACATTTTCCAACTGAGAACAATCAGAATTCTCCCACCCTCATAAAAGCCATCTTAAAGTCTTCTGACATAGCGACAAGCAATGTGTTCTAACTTAGAACAGTGCCATATCCTGACAAGTGATGTGTCATGTTCTGTTTCAATACTGTGCATGTATTATGAGCTTATTTATTTAAATTAGTTTTTTTGTTTTCATTCACAGGCACAATTTCAATTTTCTGATCATGATCAAGCACAATACAATTTTGTTTTTACTATAGCTAATACAACACCATATAATTAGACACCCAATACACTCACTCTTATACACACTTTTTTTAAAAATTTTCTTTTCTATAGTTCCGTCATTCAAAGACTTGGTGCATTTTTGCCAGTTTAATTATACGGGATAAGTACTTCAAAAGCAAGACAAGGCCTCAACAGGCAGTCTTGTAATATAAGAAATGTGCAAAATCGTGATGCACAGCAAGTTTCGACGGTAGATCTATCACACCAGCTGCCCAACCCCCTGGGATGGCTTTAATCATGTGAGCTCATTTATGTAAATTGCTAATTCCTGTCCAAACCTATTACAGTTTTTGGAAAATGACTTTTTAAACCACAAAAATGTAGAGAATACGTGGATAAAGCTTCTATAACCACGGTGCAAATTTTTTGTTTTTCTGATTACTGGGTGTTGCTATATATAGAACACTTATTTCTCTAGTGCGGAAATTGAATAAACAACTAAATCAAGATATATCTCAAACTCAGAAGGGGTTCTGTATTAGGGCAGGTGTCTACATGAAACATTAGGCAGGCATAAGTCTGTGGAGAAGACCCACAAGTTTATGGCTAAAGGGTGAATATGACTCGGAGTGATGTAAATGGTTTGGCCAAAGTTAAATGGGAGATCTTTGTTTTGTTTTGGCCCCAGTTTGGTTCATGGATTTTTAACATGGTTACTAACATGGATGCACACGTTATTCAGTGTTCTATAAAACTTTATATTGGTTGTTATTGATACTCCTCTTTATTTCTTTGAGCCAGAATCCATTTCATAGAGCTAATGTTTGTCCACCAGTTTAAATTTTGTCAAATGTAATATTGTAAATTCTAAGAGCTTTTATGGAATAATCCACACAAGAATCTTTCTTTTTAACCTGGAGCAAACATAAAACCCAGAGCCGCTGCATGGTCCCGGGGATCATGAAGAATTCTCAAACCCTAGCAGTAATATTTCTTCACCTGAATTACAGAACAGTGGCTTTAATGCACATTAATATTGTCCATAAATGTGGCAATGCCAGCTCTCGTAATAGTGCCACATCCCTATCATTCAATAACAATTCCCATATTCTTTTTGTTACTTTATGAGTCCTCATCATAACAGAATATGTCTAAAACAATCTGTTTTTCTCACATAATTGTTAAAATTGCAATCAAAACGTGTCTTTAGATCATCATTGCACCATAGCCTTTCTCCTTTCTCATGAATAGTAACATCATTTAATTCTAAATATCCAAATATTTGTGGTCTGGTAGGCCAGGAAAGCTTCAAACTCAAATTGTTTTATAAATAAATTAACTTCTTCAGGGACAAGGAGGGCTTCTCTAATGCAACAAGCATAGCTTCTACAGAAGTTCTCACCAATGTAATTTAAAATCACTGAATTGTGAGTACAACTGCACGTCCTCTTTTGAGCTCAGGGGGACCACAGGAGATTCTTCAAGGAAAGGAATTACTGGCCTAAATCTTACTCATGGTTGCTTATAATTGAGAGGGGCACCAAGAAGAGAAGAAGAAAACCAGGAGCCACATCGTTCCAAGATTCTATAATTAACCTTCTAAACGGTTCTGTTACTGTTCATTCCCCAATGCTCCATCATATATCTTTATCCTAAATCTCTCATCCAACAGTTCATGCCCCTAGGTCACCAGAAGACTTTTATGCTTTTGTTCATCTTGGGTAGTAAGCTTCCCAAATAAGAACATGCAAATTGCTTGAGCATATTCTGCTGGGCTGGATCTTGCCCCACCCAGCAGCATGCCCTCTTTGGCCTACATTTCTCCACTGCCACCCCCAGTATCATGGGAAGATAGTAGCAGTTTCCAGCTCAGTATCTACTTTTCCAGCCAAGCTTATCCTTTTGTTGTTGAGTATGCAACTGGGAACAGCAAGGAAGCCTGACACATCAGCCCTCGTAACTTCATATAGATTACGAGGGCAGCCCAATACAAGGTCTTGCCAGTAGACAGGGCCAAGTCCAGCCATAATTACATGTATTAAAGCATACAGGACAGTTTGAATTGATAAACATCTGTATTTATAAAGTAGTTTCATCTGTAAATAACGTGGCCTTTCAAAAGAAAGGCTGCATATTTATGATCAAAAACCACAAAAAAAGAACATGTTAAGATGAGGAGAACTTAACCACTCGAGTCCCAGGGGCTCTACAGTAATCCCTGACTCCCAGATGTTTTTTTTCGTTTAGAATTGTCCCTTTTTTACACATTATGCCTTATGGCATTTGTAGCCAACCCTAACATATTGTTTTGTTTTTTTACGGACAGATAGGACTTTAATTTGGAAGCAGATTTGTATAAATATATTTCTATTTCTTTCATTTCTTTAAACTCCTGGAGTTATTTTTGCCTAAAGCAACATAATTATGTAATTTGCACAGAGCTGCATATTTACCCCAAAATATAATCGTTAAAGTGTGACTATTAAAATGATATCACAAAAGTGTGATTTACTGTATATGTAACATAGTGGAATGTTAAAACTCGGAGTGAATGTGTGCGTTTTATTTTAGGACAGCTTTATTCCTCTTTCAACACTATATCATGACACATGCAGGGGAAAAAAGATCAGTTTTTGTAAACTGTTAGCATAACATAGCGAAAGGATCAGGTTGGTTGGTGAGAGCACAAATTAGCACAACAGTGACTTCTTCACAGTTTTGCACTTGCTAAAAATCCAAATGACATTGCGGAAGCATTTCATTTACAGTGATCTGATACAGAGCGCTCCTATTGAGTGATGTGTAGCAAGATCTGAAGCCCAGGACCCGAACAGCTCCGGCTGGATGCCGGCTGTCAGTGACAGCTAGCAGTTCTAGCCCACATGCCTGGATGCTCGGAGTCTGGATGCCATTTTAAAACAGTTTGCTATTGTAAAACAGAACTGGGACCCAAGCTGTTAAGATGCCTGGGGTCCAGAAGATATACTTATATATTATACAT
>NW_017306855.1:472147-490974 GCF_000935625.1 Nanorana parkeri | reverse complement strand
ATATTAATAAGTATATATACTTATTATACTTATTAATATTGGTTAGAATAACAATACCTGAGTTTGTCTTTGTCATTCCCCTGTCTAATTGATCCTTAAAGTAGGCCACCCAAAGTAATAATCACCTTCCCCAGCATACATCATTGGAAAAAAATCCCCTATGGATAGGCCCGGGTTAAATCAATATTCATAACTTAACACTGTAACTTCTCACTCCACTAGCAGCAGCCAGAACCAAACAATGTCCTGGGCTTAGGAAAACACCAATACACCCAGATCAGAATAACAA
Source organism: Nanorana parkeri (assembly GCF_000935625.1). Taxonomy (NCBI): domain Eukaryota; kingdom Metazoa; phylum Chordata; class Amphibia; order Anura; family Dicroglossidae; genus Nanorana; species Nanorana parkeri. The sequence continues at coordinate 490,685 of NW_017306855.1, read as the reverse complement.
TCCAAGCTCATGCTGTCTACAGTCTAGCTGCAAACATTTAATTTAGACTACGGACACACTTCAGCTTATGGCAGGGTGCCTACACATACAGCACATATAAAACAACTTCCAGGCCCCGAGCACCATTTTCCTCTGGATATTATTTATTTTATGTGACAGAGGAGTAAAACACATCTCTGACAGCTGGCAATCCTGGTGTTGATACTGTGACTTTGGCATTATTCACACTTGGCTTTCCCTGCAGCAGGCTAATACAACAGAGGCTAAATCCAGTCCTTATGTGCTTATGGTATCCTGCATACTCCACACATTCTAATTAAGCAAACCTATATACGTAGAGCCTTTCAACAGCTAGTACAGGTATTATGCATTGATTTTGCTGTGATTATATTTTTAATCCATAACATATTTTAATAGATTAATGTTGGTCCCCGCTGTTATATACACACCCTAGCAGGGCTTTGCACATGAAATTATATTAACCATTTGCATTGCTTATAATAATCCAAGTCTGGCTCTAGAATTTGTAACTTTTCTCTTTCTAACTTTAACCCTCTGTTGGTCTCTCTAGGGGAGAGTGTCTGATGTCAGCACTAAGGCCCCATTCACACTGAGCGACATGAAAATCGCGCGATTTTGAGCGATATTGCGCGACAAGCCATATTGAGTGATATTGAGCGACTTGTTGCGCGACATCGCGCAACTTTTTCCTATTGGGCTGTATGCAATCAGGAGCAATATCGCTCGAAATCGCTCGAAAAAAGGATCATGTAGGAGCGACAAGCTACCAGCGACGAGCTACAAGCGATATTGAGCGACGAGATGTGAACAGCTCCATTGAAATGGATTGGAGAAGCTACATAGAGCGATATCGCGTGGAAATATGAGCGATATCGCTGCAAAAATCGCGCGATAAATTGCTCAGTGTGAATGGGGCCTTACCAAGATAGGGTGCAAGATAGGGTTGGGCTGGCACTGGAGAAGATGGTTATTAAAATTTAGCAATGGATGAGCCTTTTAGAAAGTCATCAGGAAGTCGAAATGTTGAAAAAAACAAAGCACATATTCCACCTGCATATATCTGGGTTGCTTTTGGGTTTGTGTAAGTTTGCTAATATCTGTAGTATAACTTTTCATTTTAAAGAGCATGCGAACACAGCCTTTATTTTCCTTTCTCCTTTATATCACTAGTGGGCATACTCCAGATACGTCATGCATGATCTACAGTATAACTCTGCCCAATGTGCTGAGATTAGACACATCTCTCTGTTCTAGTAAGTCTGAAAGCAGAAGTACCCTGGTACTGGTAGATTATTGTTGAAATGCTACTACATATATATATGTATATAGTTTATTTGTTTTCATTACACTCAAGACTAAAAAATAATTTGTATGTATTTATTTATTTTGCTAATTAGGTAAATATAAACAAAAGTAGTTTTTTTTCAATATTAGTCAGCAGGGGGAGCTTTAGCCTCCTTTCCATATGTTTTCTAGGCTATCTAGATCTGATTTGCTAACAAAAAAAACCCAAAAAATGGTGTTAACAGAGCTCAATAGCTCAAAATTTACACACGAGTGCGTGAGCTAGTGCAGTGATTTATTCCCCTACCTCTTCTCCCTGAATGCGATTTAAAACAGCTTCCCTGTAAGTATCAGACAGCAAGAGTCTGAAATCAAGCAGTTACTACTGTGCTCTCTGTCTATTGCGAGTGTATAAAAAGTTTATTTGTCAAGCAAAGTTTGAACTTATTTAAAACTGATATATAACAGCAGTTTAAAAATGTACAAACCGCTGATCCTGCATTGTATATGATGAGGTTGGAGTGCCCACCTACATTTCAGTCTTGGAGAGAAGAGGACCGGACTGCCAGCTGTTCCATTTTTTACTAATAAGAAGGAACTAAAATAAAATGATAGTTTCTCTTTAAGGAAGATGCACTAGATTTGTGATCTGAACATTGTTCTACATGGATTCTATATATTTATATGCAATAGTCTATAAATGTCTGATGCTCATCTACAGTAAATGCCATGGCAAGGGCAATCAGGACTAGTCAGAGGTCTTTGGTGCATTCCTGTCCTAGCAACGTTACCTGAAAAGATGCACTGTGTCAGTAAATTGGATGCTCCTGTTTACATTAATAGTCATAAATATTTATAACTGCCTACATAGCTGCATCTTTGTGCAGGAAACACATTTGTAACAGGTAACAAAGGTAACAAAGGTGCAGACTTACCTAGGAATCATAAATGATCCCACAATCCTAAATAACTATTTGTTATTTTGAGGAATGTGTAATTTAGTCATAGTCTATAATTATAGACAACTGAAGAATTATTAATGAGTTCAAAAATGTTCACTGAAGGAGTTATCATATATTCTAAGTGAGACCTTTTGATTTGATATACACAGACCGTAATCATTTATTTGTTGGTCACCAAAATTCCACAATTGAACTGAGCTACCAGCATTTGCTGGGTTCACAGCTAGGTGACAGCGTTTTTGAGCGTTTATTGCAAGCTTTTTTTCATAAATCAAATTGTTTTTTTTTGTGAGCTGATTGTAGCTCATTGACGTTAATGAGCAAACAAGCATAAAGCACGCACAAAAACACAGCAAATGCATGTTTTCAAGCTCTTCATATTTAGTCACCTACTGAGCAGAGGAGCGGACATGAGAGAGAAAGTTATTTCTCAGGTCCGCTCCTTAGCTTAGTGGGCAGACACAATGCCCAGTCTGCTATTGGCTATTGCTATTTGAAATAGCAGACTCACTATTTCTCCATATTGTTTTTACATTCTGCTGCCGACCGCGGAATCTAGCAGTGGCCATCAGCAAGATGTAAACAACACTTTTAAAATATATATGAACCTCTGAAATTTGGAATTTCCAAACCAGAAGACACATTGAAGTCAAAACAAAAAAGTGTGCATTAAAAAGCAGCAAATGATGCAAAATGTTCGCAGAATGGTTTGGGAAGCTCCTGGCAACCCTGTCTGACAAGATGATGGGGCCAGAAAAACAGCCTGAGCCAGTTTTACTAAGGACATAAGTTAAGGTGGGGCCCAGAGGCACTGGCAGTCAAGTTAAGGGTGCAACAGCATAGCAGAATAGCAGAAGCAGAAATAAGGCAATAACAGCCTTTAAATCAGCATTTGGACCACATTTCCCCTTTAGAAATCTGAATTACCAAAAAGAAAAAAAGTCTGGCAATCCGAATCCATGAAATTTGCTCTGAATTTGAGGTCATTAGAAATTCGGGATCATTTCTATTGGTGACTATAAGAAATGTCCTAGTACTGGCGCTGTCTTTGACAGGTTACTGTTGTATAAGATATTGCCCTTTGATTAGCAAGATCATGTGAGGAATGCAAACTGACACACATACTTGGTCTCAGGATTAGCAGTTCCTAAAGTTTATTAACTAGCACACTACTTTATATGCTTTGTAATTATCATAATTCTGACTGCACATGCACCTAGACCTTATCTACAACCTTCAAAAGAGGCCAATATAGCTGAAACTGGTACTTGTTTACAGATTTGTTTTTAGAAAGAGAAAGTCAAAAGAAAAAGACAAGATGGTTTGAAAACAAGTTGGCTGAATATACAAATACATATTTCATATATACAATTTCTTTCACAGGCACCTTATATTAAACCAGACAAAAAGTTTTCTGTAACTCATGGTGCTAATGGCTGCCAGCTGAACGATCCACTTGCTGTTGCATACTCAAGGTTATCAACAGTTTATCACAATGTTTCACACAGACTTAAAGGAGACCTATGGGGTCAGTGTTTTTCCCCATAGTTCTCCTTGGGGTAACGGGAGGACACAAACTAGCGTCCTCCCGTTACCCTAAGCTCAGTATACCGCGAGCTACAGCTCGCGGTATACTGAGACACCGCACCTGGAACGGATCCCGACTTAGATTACGGGATCCGCCCAGCTGCGTGAGTGACAGCTGGCTCTGCCTATCTAGAGGCAGAGCCAGCTGTACCCGCCCTCTCCCCCGTCCGTTCCGCCAGTCAGCGCTGGCAGATCGGAGCGGGGAGAGGGGAATCCAGCCCCTCCCCCTGTCACGGCAGAGAGCCATGACAGGATCGAGAGGTGAGGGAACCCGGTATGTGTTCTCTCACCTCCCGATCTACTGAGCCGACCTGTGACAGTCTCATTGTCACAGGTCGGCTTAGAACTATGAGGTGAGTGGAAATCACTCATGTCATAGTTCTCCTTTAAGGGGCTGCTCATCAAAGGCTCTGAGGGTTCCACCACGAACATAGAAAACAAAAGGGAACAGAGCGCCACCTCTGTGTGTAAAATCGTTTATTAGGATAAATAAAACAAGGGATAAAAGTACTCACAAGCAAACGTTTTCATCAGGCTTTAACAACAATTGGATGCATATTGCCGAGTAATAAGCAGTGCTAAGTTTGAAGTACTGCTTAGCTCATAATATAAGATCGCCCCATGCATTGGAAATTTCCACAGGAATTGAATGTTGGGCTGATTAATTAATTAGCCAGAGGCTGTGTGATCATTGGGCGGCATATACAGCCGTATAATAGCAAATCCCTTGTAATGCTGCAGTAGAGCCAATCACTGTAAAACTAGTCATAATGGAGAATTTTTTCTCTGGTCGGTTTCCAGTCTTATACCCCACTCTCAGGGAAAGCAAGCTATGATTCTGATGAAGGGGGCTTACCCCAGAAACACGTCAATCTTGGTTGATTGCGGCCGGTGGATGGTGATGTGACCGGAGGCTACCGTGTTACATAGTCGGGGTGATACCATGTTGGGTTAACAGACAGTGTGGCCTCTTGTTTGTTGTTAAAGCCTGATGAAAATGTTTGCTTGTGAGTACTTTATCCCTTGTTTTATTTATCCTAATAAACGATTTTACACACGGAGGTGGCCCTCTGTTCCCTTTTGTACCTTATATTAAACGTTCACCAGGTGAAGAGGGAGCAGACAGTGGGTGCATTTAGAAGGGGTCACCAAATTACAGTCAAAAGGGAATGTGGTGGATTGGTTGCTGCTGTGCATTTTAAGGTTTTTTTTCTTTCAATTTTGACATATATATTTAAATATCCCTAGATGTGTACACGATTTGAGCAATTTTAAATGATGACTGTATTTGCTGTGTGAATGAAAGCAATCCATTTCTCCCTGTAATTTTAGGCTAACTGCTACTTTTTTTCCACTGACATTACTAACAGGTGGTCCGTTGTACCACTGTAAAATATTCTATGGAGTTTAGAAAAAGTACTCGATTCTAATGAATACGTGCGATGTCACTTCAATTTTCCTCCCTGAGAAGAAACAATTCTGAAACGTCTTACGTATGTTTATAATACAGCACTGCTACAACATATGTTCTAATTCTAGTCTATGGTTGCAGCAATTTCCTTTTTGCTAAAATAAGGTTTATTTTCTCAAGTTTAACACTCTGTGTGGAGGTGAACTGCAGTGTGTGTTGGCAGCATAACAGCTTGTGTTATGTTAACAGAAGAACACAATTACATAATGGTAATGGTAAAACACGGCATTGATTCTGACAAATAAGACATTGAAAAATTTTAACAGTGATAAAAAAAACTATACGATACAGTGTGGTCCATAGACAAGTAGGACCTGAGACTGATTTAACATACATTCCTGGTGGCTAGAGTCGTGGTAGCAAAATCATGGAGAGCACAAGAAAAAAAAAAAAAAATCATGGAGATCATCCAGCCTCATTTTTGATTTGGTAAAGCTGGCCATACACCAGTACAATTCTATGTTAAATTTTTGTTTTCAGAAAACATTGCTAATAGTTAATTGGTAGTGATGCACCGATACCAATATCGGTATCAGTGCCGAATATTTGGGCAAGTACCTGTAATCGCCCAAATGATCCAATGCCCAGCCGATACTTCTTGTATCAGGAAGCTAGGCAGCGAGTCATTACATGCTGCCCAGCTTCCTGATTGGCTGGGAAGCCGGCTCCATGCTCCCTCGTCACCTAGTGACAAGAAGCACGCCGCCCAGCTTCCCGGCAAATCAGGAAGCCAGGTGGCAAGTCATTTCACGGCGCCTGTCTTCCTTAAGGAGACTTCCGGTATCGGTATTCGGTATCGGCGAGTACCGGAAGAAAAATATTGGTACTTGTACTTCAATACCAGTATCCCTAGTTAGTGGTATCTAACTGAAGTTTGTTTTTTGACAATAGAGACAGGAAAAATTGAAGGAGCAAGATGGAAAATGTTCTTGTTTCTTATCTGAAGGAGCAAAATTCTGGCCATAAATGTGATTTGCGTTCAGGAAAAATCGTACGTATTGCAATGTGCATGTGCCAGGCACTAAAGAAACCTGGGATTTCATTCAATTAGCCATTCCGGATGAAATTTTTAAGAGCTTTCAAACACAACTAATTCAATGATGGCAAGATCAAAAGTTCTGATGAACGATTTTACACGAACCTTACACAGGTATTCCAACAGTGCATGGCCAACTTAAGAATTAAGCTGTCATGGATCATGATAAAAAAAAAAACTATTAGCTTTACCCAATGACCTAAAAGAACAATTTTGGAAAGCCTTGCAGAGCATAGGAGCATTGAGTAAACTAACTCTCAATAAACAGAGACAATTCCGTGAGATCGCCACCCTTCTATGCCTACTAGAACCCCCATCCACCATCTATTTTTTATTAGTTTTAAGGATTAGAACCCCTGCTGGATTTAACCTATATTGGTCTCCATTCGAGAGGTTTTCCCTCACTTCCCATCCTGCCGAAAACAGTTTCACCAGAGAAAAAATCTGCAACAGGGGCACAGATAGATATAAAAATCTACATTATCATCTATTTGTATAGTCTTGTCGAGCGAACATTGTTTTGTCACTTTCATTAGACTTTGTAAATATGAATTCCAAACTTCTGGTCCCCCAGTCAAGGGATTCCTTGTTTGTGTTTGAGAGCAGCCTTACCAGAGTCATTGTGCCCCTTTTTAATTTGTCTGACTATCTTTAATGATGATAATCGTGAGCCATTAATGAGTTGAATCCAGCACCTTAGTAACACGTTCCAGAAATATGTATCATGTTTGCTGACAATTATGTCATCCCATTTTAAATGTCCCCTGACACGTATATTTATTATTAATATATATGCACACATGCACTTTTGGATTGCATATAGTTGCAAGTAGGAGTCGATCACTTGTACTGCTTTTAGTTTGTGGTATCACAAGCATCACATAATTTAAGGATTAAACAGAGCACGCATCACAAAACCAAGCGCAGCACACCGGTTTATAAACGTTCCAGAAATAGCCTTCCCCTGCTCTACTGTTTCTTCCTGTGTTGCTGTTGTAGAGCTGTTGCTGTTGTAGGATGTGATTCACTGAAAATCTCTCTAACAGAGCCCCAGATAGCCGCAAAACCATGGCAGGAGTCTAAACCTTCCCTACTCTATTCAAAGCTAAGAAGCTGGACATAGGCTTTAAGGTGTATACCCTTCTCTTATCTATCCCCCCATCTTTACATCATCCTCTCTTTTACTTTTCTAACAATGTTTCCCCCCGCAGATTAATAAAAGTAGATCTAAACCTTAACTGCATGACAATTAGTTTGTGAGAGCACTTCTTGGAAGCTCAGTTCTGCGGATCTCCTCGAGTCTCATGTACTCACTCCAGCATGTTGGCACACATGCTTACAGTATTCATTTGCAGAGTATATGAAAGGTTGACGACTCAGGAACACAGTTGGGAGACAGCTGTCACCCAATATTAGGAAATTGTTCCCGGACAAGGACTTGTCATGGGTGGCTTACCAGATATTATTATTTAAAATCAGAGCAGCAGATTTATAAAGGCTGAACTTTTGGAATTGCATTAACATGTTAAAGCTTATATGAGATTTTAGGTTCCATTCACACTTGAGCTCAGCGTCTTTGGGTGTTTTTTCTGGCTTTTTTTTTGTACAGGCATTTTGCAAGCTTGAGCATTTTATTTTATTTGTAGCCAATGCAACGCTAGTTACAAGGCACATTTTTAGGTACTTCCACTGAAGTCTATTGGAGCCAAAATGCTTAAAGCAGAAAACTGTTCTTAACCCTTGCAGTGGGGTTACCCCTGCACTGAAAGGGTTAAGTGCTCATTTTTGCCTAGGTGCTAGTTATACTCACCAAAACCAGTTATCGCAGTGCTCCCTCCATGGCAGGGGTAGCTCACTGCAAGGGTTAAGAACAGTTTTTCCTGGAGTTCTGCTTTACCTCTGCTCTGCTCCCAAAGAATCTATGTACAGGTGTATTGCCGCAAGCAACAGAATGCCAATGTGTGACCAGTGGCCTTTGAAATCAATGGGATTCCTCCTGTTGAGCATTGTAGCTCTTCGGCATTCAAGCTACAGAATGCTTAGGTTTGAATGGGTCCTCAGTGAAAAGGCTTAGGTATACTTTAAGACAACACTAGTAACAAATTTGTGTTCGGAGCTCTCCTCCCCACACCGCCAGCTCAGCCTCCTGTGACAGGCGAGTCAGGATGGAGAGTGGTATACAAACACTCTGCACGCTGCATGTTTGAAAAATAACTGAGGACTTATTGTGTTCCCAATAATGAATAGGAAGTGAGCTACATTACTTCCTGTTCATTCATGATTGTGGACATAGTAACTCATACTATCTCCACAGTTTATGAATAAACAGGAGCACTCAGTATAGAGGCTTCCTGTTCATTCATAACAGGGACTGCAGAAAAAGAGATTAAGGACTGTGTCCTCAATCTCCTTTCTATTTCAAAGGAGAAATATCAGGGGTCTCTTTAGACCTCTGATATTTCCCTAAAGCCCCCAACAGTAAAGTAAAAATAAATAGAAAACAATAAATAAATAGAAAATATTTTAAAAAATTGTTTTTAACAGGTTATAAAAAATAATTTTCGGCTTCAGTTTCAGCTTGACAAATTTTTTTATTTTTGGTTTTTGTCTTAAAATTCAATTTCTGTCCACCACTACTTCCAACCCTTTGTTCCTCTGGAACACAGTCCCACTTCAGGGAAGGACAAAAAAATGTTTCACTTCAAGCCACCCATTTTCCCCCATGACCCCAGTATGGTAGGGTTGTGTAGCCCTCTGCATCACTTTAAGGCAGGCTCATAGTCCTTCCACCTTGTATTCCCATTAATGCTCATGCTCTGGGCATTTAAAATCATGTAGACAATACCTGTAAAAATTAGATGAATTGAAGGCACCTTAACTTTTTTTTCATGGTAGGAAGCACATCATTTTAAAGTTTCCCCCGGGCTGTAAAAATGTTGTCATCGATCTGCATTATATCAATTTTTTAAACCAAAATCAAGTTAGTCTTTACAAAAGGCAGAACGAAGACTCTCGAGTCAACCTGTCACTGGAAATGGCATATATTTAGCTGCAACTCTAAAATGGCAAGTCGGTCGAGCGTTCAAACTGTCCCCTTTTTTTGACTGTTATCTTTGGATTATTAGACAGTTACAGAGACATATCCTTTTATGGACATTTATCAGTGATCTGCCATTAGTCCGCACCAGTTTAATTGGCTGAGGCACCAATTACCATTCAGGGAAGCGTTGAAAAACAAGATTCACCGAGGTAACTTAAGGAGAGCATTAAGACAAACTCATCTGTCTCTCAACATTTAAGAAGCGGTTGATCTGTAGATGGTGGGAATAGAATTAGAGGAAATCTTGAGTGGGGAGTACTGAAAGAACAATGGGTGTTAACATGTTATTTGACACTGAACCTGTCACTGTGAGATGAGCACATTAGGTTGTATGAAGACAGTTTGATGAATAACAGCAATCCAGAACAATGTCTTAAATTGACTAGTGGATTAAAGAAAAGATTTAAAGACAAGGGCTTAGAGTTCAAACTCTTTTAATTCCTTAAAGTGTTTTTTTAAAGCTATTAAAAGTACATTTCGGTACAATGAGAAAGATTACTTATTTTTCCATTTTTCTGTGGGTGCTACAATGTGTATGAAGTACTCAATTTACCAGACATGTATCCATTCACAGAAATGGGTTTAATTCTGTAGATGTAGGAATTGAAGCACCACAACAATTATAATATTCCAGATGCAACTTCCTTCCATTAGGATCAGGGGACATTAAAGTAGAGTAGCCAATTTTGAAGGTCCAAAACACACACCCCCTTCATCCAGGCTTAATGAGATAAATGAAATAAAAAAAATAAAAAAAGCACACAAGGACGGCGCCTTGTCTTTGTGAGTTACGTTTATTATATTAATAAAAGGAAATGTTAGAATATTACTCCCAAAACCAGAAGAATCATAGGCACATAGCGTAATGCATCTCCACATGCCAGATGTTACTCACACATGTCAGATGTCAATGCCACCTCAATAAACACCTACATAAACATATTAACACCACTAGACCTGCCAGCTGATGGTCCTCATAACTTTTCCACATGGACAAATCGAGCCATATACAACAAATTATGTCCAACCACTTATGAATTGTTTTATCTAAAAGCTGTTTCCCTCAGGACTTAAGATTTCTTTTTTTCATGCCACATGTATGGGCACATCCCACAATTCTGGATTCCACACTTATAGTTATTATTCGGACTAAAGAAACCCCTCATCCTATTTGGCACATCCAAGCTCTAGTGGGAGCAATCAGGGTGCTCAAGTCATGAGGTTTCCAAAAGACAGCAATAGGATTTGCTGGAAGTGGGGTTGATTTACTAAAGCAGTAAAACATTTTCAATTTGCAAGGAAGTTTTTACTGTAATTAATAAATGTGTCGGGGATTAACCTTGCAAAGAATAACCAATCACATGCAAGGAAAGTGTTTTTAAAAAATCAGATTATTGCTTCCACATGATTAGATGACTTAAAGCGTTTTCTAAATCCAAAAGAAAAAAATGCAGTTTTTATATTGCAATTTCTTAAATATGATGGCTGTATTAGTTTTATTTTTTTAAGACTTTTTCCTTTATTTTCACCTGGGGATCCGGCCAGCAAGACTGTTTTTTTTCATCTTCTTTTAACAGGCCAAGCTGTTCAGCAAAAGTGGCAGAGACAAACCATTCAATACTGACAGGGGTGATGACAATGTAAGCTTTTGTTCATTTTTGTAAAACATTTATCCAAAAAGTAAAAAAACAAAAACCCGTTGCTGTAATTGCTTAACCACTTGCAGCCTGGCAGTTGTAATTAACCAGCCAGACGGCAGATTCTTGGATGCAGGTTGCCATCTTTAAACATCCTTTCCTGCTGCCGCATGCCCATGCTCCCTGTACGTGAACGGGGACGTTTGAACATTTTAAATAGCGGGCAATGGCTGTTAAATACAAGCGTTTAAGCAGCTATACAGCCGCCCGTTTGCTTGTAGGGTGCACCGCCCCCCCTCCCCCCCCCCCCCCCCCCCCCCACACACACACACTGAAATCGGAGGAAGATTAGCACACTTCCAGTGGCTGATCTCCCCTCTGATCGATTGTTAGCCCCCTATGTGATAGCAATAAAGTTAAGTGTAAAAGAAAAAGCAAGTTTAAAAGTTAAAGTCACATATGAAAAAAAAAGTCCCCACTCCACCGTTGGGTGCACCTACAAGCGAAAACGAGGATTACACCACACCATGTTACATATCAACACAAATGTCAGAGTGCGAGCAATAATTCTAGTGCCTTCCATCACTGTTGACACTAAACTGATGAGCAGTAAAAGCTTTTAAAGAGTCACCTGTGGCCAATTTTGGGTATGGTAGATTTTTGCGATTTCACGGTGCACGCAGTTTTAAGGCTTGACATGTTTGGTATCTATTTACCAGACATGACCTCATCTTTTATATTTTACCAATAATAAATGTTTCATAACTTAACGTAGGGAAAACTGTTTTTTTCAAACATTTTCGTTACTTTTTTCTTTATATACTAAAAAATATAAAAAAGAAATGGAGAATAAATACCAACATAGAAAGCTCTATCTGTCCCCAAAAAAATGATATAAAATGAATTTTGGTACGGCATTGCATGCCTGAATAAATGTCATGCTCCAGCTACTACTGCATATTATTGTGTCTCCTGGGTGCAGGAACAGCTGCAGGTTTGAGAGCGCAGCACAGGGTAGGCCGCTCTGTGATGTCACTGTGCCTTGTCCAATCAGGGAACAGCTGGTATTCTTTAAGATAATATTAGCAGGGTTATTCACTAAAGGGTGAAGAGTTAGGAGAAAGCAGGAGAAGTGAACAATCTAGGACAACATAGCTGAACTGGAAAGTGAGCTGAATTGGAGAATGTTTCCAAATCAGCTATATTGTCCTAGATTGTTCACTTCTCCTGTCTTCTCTAATCTCTTCACCCTTCTGTGAATGACCCTGTAGGTATCCTCTGAATGGCCGATGTGTTGAACGAGTCACCCGCGCAGAGGAATCCATTCAGCACCGTGGCTGTTCCTGGACCCGGAAGACACTGTAAATACACTATAGTAGCTGTGGCTGTATTGCACAATCTTTGTAGCCCTACCAGGGATCATTTATATATACTTACATTGTGCCAAGCTGAACCAATTTAAGTATATAAAGATTTTAAAAAATTGAATTCAGCTTTAAATTCTCCCAACAGTGTATCTGAGAGACATAAGGAATTAGGCAGATGTTGAGTGGTCCAATGCTCACCCAAAATTGAAATATCAGGTATTAGATGGAATTCACTTTCTTAATGATCATACAGAACAGGGGCAGGAAACCTCGGCACTCCAGCTGTTGCGGAACTACAAATCCCATAAAGCATTGCAAAACTCTGACAGCCACAGGAGGCAAATGCATGATTGGAGTTGTAATTTCATCAGAGCTGGAGTGCCGAGGTGCCTACCTCTGATATAGAACTTCAAATTTCAAATTATAAGTGGCAACACAAACATATGATTTTTTTTTTTTAACCAGCCGAAAAAAGCTCTCGCCATAATGAAGAAAAAGAATGTAGCAATGATTGAGGAGGGCGGATTGGTGACATGGGCGCTCTCAGCAATTTGGTAATTAGTAAATATAAAAGCAAAATGCTAATGAGTGCAAGAACAGAATAGTAAACAACGGATTAGTAACAAAGAAACAAATAGTGAACAGACAGCAAGACAGTACAAATATGAAGATTACAATGCTATATGCGTCTGTTCACTCATACAGCTGAAGTTAATTGTGCATCATCTGTTCTTGACAGTGAAGAATGATGATAGTTAGTAAACAGTCATGCAATTAAAGAAGAATTGTCAGCAAATCATATTTCCTTCTTTTATTCAGCAGGTAGAGCTGTGCTCATTCATAGGCAGAAACATGTTTACATTTTATTTATTTATATTTTTTTTCTACAATTCAGGCTTTATACGTCTCTTTCTCTATCCAGATTAATAGATCTTGGATTACTTTTGGCCAGGAAAACCATAAAGTCATTGGACAATGCATGTTTAAGGAAGAACTCCGGGAAAAATAACTAAACGTTACCCTTACAGTGGGGCTAACCGTGCACTCTAGAGTAGGGTGACCATTCGTCCCTGATTTTCGGGGACAGTCCCCGGATTGAGGAGGCCTTCCCTGGCCAATCAGGAAGCCGGGCGGTGAGTAATTTCCCGCCTCCCTGCGGGTGCAATGCTAGTTTGCTATTGGCTATTGCAAATTGAAATAGCCAATAGGAATCTAGCAATGCATTCCTATGGCCAAAAATGTTATTTATTTTTTTCTATTCTGACATGGCTCTGTGTCAGAATAAAGAAAACAAAAAGAAAAAGCAGTGTTTCACTCCTTGGCGATGGCCGAAGCTAGCTGAAGGATCCGCCGAAGCTACGGCTAGATCCTTCGGCTGCTTCGTGACCTCCGTGGCGGATCAATCATTCGGCAGCGCCCCTTCTGATCCACCATGGAGTTGAGACTTGAAATCACTTAATTTAGAAGTATTACATAGTCCCTTCTGCCATAGAAAGCCAGCTAGTCAGCATTTTATAACCTTTACTTCCACTTTAAATGCAGGTAGTATAAATACTGCAATGCAAAACGCAATGTTGCTCAGACTGGGAGCAAGTGAGTTTTACTACAGTGCTCGTGTTCTAACATGGAGCATGCTGTAGGGAGGAGAGCATAGTGACAGAGAGAAGAGTTGCTTCTCCTTTCACTGTCCAGTCACCGGTCGGGGAGGGACAAGACCTGTAAATGATACTTAGCTGCAGCAGAGAAAAATCAGGTCTTCTGTCCCACCACGCAGGGCTTTGCTGCCTATCAGAGCTGTGTAAATCTCAGGACTAGATGGAAAGAATTAGATGGAAAGTGACAGGTAAAACTGCGTGTGGGTTTAGCTGTATGCCTGGAGCTTTAGGTTTTTCAGCTTTAAGTGTTGCATGGCCTATAAGAACAAAGGAGCTGAATAAAATAATAAATCATGATGGGAAAATCATATATTGATCAAATGTAGATTAAAAATGGAATAATGTAAAATGTAAGATGTAGTATATGGGATTGTTCAAATCTAAGATCCACATGAACAAACAACATCATAAACAAAATAAATTCAACATGTAAAAGCAAATCATACAGCTTTGTACGTTCTTTTAACCAAAAAAAAGCTAGAGGCGTTCAAAGTTATAAATAGGAAATAACAACAGAATCTAATCCTGTTCCTGGCTGCATACAGATCATTTTATTTTTAATTAAATTTACCCTAAATGTATGCTCCAAAATGTATTCTGAGTCCTTATAAATTCATAGCAAAAGAAAACAAAAAAAAGACATTTTCTAGAAACAAATGGCTTTGTGTGGAGCTGTTTTTTGATGTTTGCCTTCATGCAAAAGTAAACCACCTTTTTATTTTCTGTTTTATTCTCTTATTTTTTCTTCCTAAGGGTGTAGGCTGGATCTTCCATGCTGTAGAGAGTATGCAAGCTATCATAGTGTCTTAGGTGACCCGATGACAAGAAAGAAAGAAAAAAAGAAAGAAAGAAAGAAAGAAAGAAAAAAAAAAACAAAAGCATTAAGGTAGCAAGGAAGAAAATAGGAATAAGGGGGTGGGGGGGAGGAAGGAAGGACTTTTAATAGTCCGGTGTTCACCTGGGTCATCTAGAACATTAAAGCCCTCCAATGCTTGTCTTACCATGCGAGTTGCTCTTTTTGTTTAGTGCTCTCTGAGCATCAAGGAAAGTCTAGCAGAGGGAAGGTAAAGCTAATCTTGCCTAATGTGCTTCTTTGTGTGTTAAATGACATTCTTCTTCTGTTATTAATCTTTATTAACATTCTGCTGACTCTTCTCCCCATGATGAAAGATTTAATGCTTAAAGAAAATGCTCTTCAGAGTTACTCCTCCGATGCATCTGTAACAATGTAATAATGTAATTGTTAGACATATGACTTCCACTGGAAGTTTTCTGTGTTGGAATGTCAAATGTAATGGGCCAGTCCCTCCTAGGAAAAAAATTGTGTCTTACTTAAGAAAAAAAAATGACTTCAGCTAGTTATATCAAAATCATCCTCCGTCAAACATAATTAAATCTTTTTGCAATGCAGATAAGGTAAATTACCTAAAATCTGACTTTTAACATATCAGCTGAAAGTTCAAATTCGGCTTGCAGTGGGTGTGCCTGCGCAGTAACTGATAAGGGGGGAGAAGGTATTTAGAAAGTTTACAGGTAAGAGAGAGCACAACGTGAGTTTTAATATTGCAAAGGAAAGATGGAACGTAACACAGTACCACTGTCTGCAACATTGCAGTAATGAAGTGATATTCCTTTTATGCTATGATGACATATAGCACTATAGAGAGTACCTACATCTAAAGGAAAAAGGTCACTCCTTTGAAGACAGTCAAGTACGCATCCTAGACAGGGAGGAGGACTGGTTAAAAAGAGGTGTGGCCATTTATGTAAAGATGGAGAAGCCAAGCTTGAATAGAGGTGGAGGGGTGCGGGTGAGACATCTATTGTCTGCCACATACAATGCTGTTTTAACACCTCTCTGGGCAGGTTAATAACACCTCCTAGACTCCGATTATGCAAATGCAATCAACACCTGGTTGTGACTAACAGATTATGTGGATTGGAGTAACATTCACCATATTTATTCCCAGATACTTTTTTGTACAAATCATTCTGAATTGAGAAAGCTGGTTGGATGACCAGTGAAACGTCTTCAAGAAAAATACAGCAAGTCCAGTTGCCTTGACTTATTTTTTACAGATATACCATGATCTGGATGAATGAGAACCTTAACAGACAAATCCCACTCTAGATTTCCTAAGACTAACGACCAGAGGCAGCAGTGCCTTAGATCTTGCACTGCATATATAAAGCTATGAGGCTGTAGGCTTAAGAGTGCCTAGGCACCCTCACATACCAGGAAGTGCACTGCTATCTTTCAAAAGGAATTCCACATAAATTGTAGATTTTTCAGGGCTTAGACACAGTTACTAATTTTAGGTGTTCCCTATAATATAGCAAATCTTCACTTTTTAAGTTCAGGACAACTTTAATAAACACACTTGGACCTTCAACCATCCATTGTGGCAATTTCCTCCTGTACTGTTCAGGTATTTTTTACTGTCTGTGTCCCTGTAGTGGAGATTTCTCCTCACTTCCAGTCCTGGTGACATAGCAGCAATGGAATGAAAATCACCCCAAAGGGGACACATTTCACAGCTGATGAAGAACACATCATGTTTGGTAGACTAGTGGTTTGGAATGAATGGCTGTATAATATTGAGCTTTATCTGTGCTGTAAATCAGCAGTCCTTAATGATATAGAGGCAATACATGGTATGGCATAGAGGAATCATGTGCCTAGCTCTACTCATAGGGCCGGATTAACATAGGGGTGGTTGGAGCTCCCGCTCCAGGCCCGCCCCTGCAAATAGGCCCGGCTGAGCCAAGATGGAGTCGCAGCTGGGCCGAGCTGACCCGAATCATGTACAGGCCAAGGTGACTCGGATCAAGCCCTCTGATGTACCTGAA
Source organism: Nanorana parkeri (assembly GCF_000935625.1). Classification (NCBI taxonomy): domain Eukaryota; kingdom Metazoa; phylum Chordata; class Amphibia; order Anura; family Dicroglossidae; genus Nanorana; species Nanorana parkeri. The sequence goes on along the minus strand of NW_017306855.1, from coordinate 473,715 downwards.
CACAGAGCCGCATCTGCTGTGGCTGCAGTCGCCACTCTTTCTGACCCCCCTGGAGCCTGCGCTGACCCCCTGGAGCCTGCACTGACTGCCTGGATGCCGCACTGACTGCCTGAGGGCCCACACTGACCTCCTGGAGCCCGCACTGACCTCCGGGAGCCTGCACTGACTGCCTGGAGCCTGCACTGACCGCATGGAGTCTGCGCTGACCCCCTGAAACCCGCACTGACCACCTGGAGCCCACGCTTACCCCCCTGGAGCCTGCACTGACTACCTGAGAGCCTGCACTAACCACCTGAGAGCCTGCACTGAACTCCTGGAGTCCTCACTGACCGCATGGAGACAGCAATGATCCCCTGGAACCGCACTGACCCCCCTGTAGCTCGCACTGACTGCCTGGAGCCCACACTGACCACCTTGAGTCCTCACTGACCCCCTTGGAGCTCACACTGACCACCTGAGAGCCCGCACTGACCACCTGGAGACCATACTGACCACCTAGAGCCCTCACTGACCACCTGAAGCCTGCACTGACCCGAAGCCCGCACTGACTGCCTGAGAGCTCACACTGACCACCTGCAGACCACACTGAGCACCTCAGAGCCTGCAATGACCACCTAAGAGCCCGCACTGGTCCTCATAGATCCACACTGGCCACCTAAGAACATAAACAGCCTTCTGATGGCCTGCACAGCCCCCCAAACCCCGGACAGCTCTCCTGAGACCCTGGATACATCGCGCCACAAACCCGAAGCAACACATAGGGGTCTATTCACGAAGCTGCCGAGGGCAGCCAAGTGAATTACCGATCTGAAGTGAAGTGAGCCGAACACTGTTGCTGTAAAAAAAACGAAAAAAAAACTCTCCCGGGCTCTCTGGGAGCCTCCCGCTCCCATCTGCCAAGGAGAGAAGCACTGATGTGTCTTTTTTTTCAGTGTCCCCGGTTAGCAGGTAACCAGGGATGCTGATCTCTCTGAAAGTGGCCGGAGCCAGCCGTAAGATCACGGCTGGCTCCGCCCAGCTGTCAGAAGCAGGCTATCCAATGGCCAGCTTCGGCTTTCAGCACTGCTCAGCCGAGCCGATGCATATGCGTTCGGCTCAGTGAGCCGCTCGGCCACGATGTGAATAGACCGTACAGCCCCCCTTCGGTTCTACTGAACCGAAGGGGTCCTGGGGCCGAAGCTAGCCGAAGGATCGGCCGAAGCTACGGCCAGATCCTTCGGCAGCTTCGTGAATAGACCCCATAGTATTTCATAACAGATAATTTATTTTTATTTTTTTATAACATCCATAACACTATTGATCACGGAACATTTACATCATTTTGTTCACAGACAAGGGATTGGGTGGGAGATAGTAAGCTAGCACAGTGTATTTTTGATTCAAGAATTGTGTTGTTCACTCCATCATTTTTATACATTTATCTCTTATTTTCAAGAATTGTGTAATTCACTGAATCGTTTTGATATATTTAGCTTTTATTTACACACACAATTGTTTGCTTTATATTATAATGTATCACATATACATGAATTGCTGGCTATTTTGGGGTTTCATAGATACACATACAT
>NW_017306855.1:438494-472119 GCF_000935625.1 Nanorana parkeri | reverse complement strand
GGGGGGGGTATGTAGCTTCATATTATTCTGCATTGGTGTATAAAGTATTGCTGGGATTTGTAGTCCTCTATAGCTGATGGCATTATTCTACAGTGCTTTACAATGTATTGCTGAGATTTTGAGTCCTCTATAGCTGGTGGTATTATTCTGCAGTGCTTTACAATGTATTGCTGAGATTTGTAGTCCTCTATAGCTGGTGGTATTCTGCATTGCTCTGTAATGCATTAATGGAATTTGTAGTCCTCTATAGATAGTGGTAATATTCTGCATTGCTGTATAATTTATTGCTGGGATTTATAGTCCTCTATAGTTGGTGACATTCTGAATTTCTGTGTAATGTTTTACTGGGATTTGTAGTCCTTTATAGTTGGCGGTATTCTGCATTGCTGAATAATGTATTGCTAAGATTTCTAGTCTCTCTACAGCTTGGAGTCAGTGCCAGATCTACCAGGGTCGCAGCTGCAACTGAACCCTGGCACTTCACCACTGACTCCAATCTGTAGAGAGACTACAAATCACAGCCCGGATAGGAAGAAGAGGGCACTGGTTACTGTCGCCATTTACATAAAAAGGCCCACCAAAATCCTCAGCACCAGGCCAGTGATGCTCTTAATCCGGCCCTGTCTACCCAGTGTCCTAACATAAGGAGAAAACCCCTTATTTTTTGATTTTGAGATAAAGGTGAGACACGCAGATATATCCTGTTTTAAGAAGGCTCTACTGTTCTTGGCAGACTAATCTACAATCTAATAACCTTTCCTACTCAGTGACAGAATTTGCTGTTCTGATACATTTACTATTCCTTAAACATGCTCTGAGTGAATGTTTATTCTGAGCAATTTACAAAGCTCAAAAATGTTTAGTACGTGAATTTTCTGGGTCGCACTTGACCCAACATTTGCTTGTGACAGTGATGTCATATGCTGTATGAGATTATTCCTAAAAAACATTACAGGTGCTCTTTATTGCACACGGCTTGGAAGAAATTCTCTGCAAATGTTCAGCTATTCCCTATTTTACTACAAAACCGAAAATTCTTGTACCAGGGTATGTAGTGAATCATGGAGTAATATAACTTCCAAAATGATCTACTACTTGCCTGTCTCTATAACAGTGAACAAGCAGCATGGCAAGACAATGATGAATTTGTTTTCATTAAACAGCCATTGCAGGCAACAAGTGAAGCCAATCAGTAAACTGCTAGTGTAATTCAGCAAGCAAATACTTCTGTGCTAATATGTGTGTGCCAAAATCATAAAGCGTCAGTTTAATTTAAAATCTATTCTCTGTGATCTACTGCAGCCAACTTTCATACAACTCCTCACATGGTCAATGGGAATGTGCTTCCACTCCCTTTGCTTGCTATAGTACCAATTAGATTCAAAGTCCCCAAGCAGGTTGGAATCTAATTGGTGACACTTTGATATATCTCGTTATGAGTAGGAAGCTAGGAATGTCTCTGCTCCACCACAAAAGGGTGAGGAAAAGGTTTTCCCAGATCATCAAAAGGGTCTTTAGGTGGGTGTGCACATTACAGCAGTGCTAAGAGGATAGGCAGTACACCTTGCAAACATCTCAAGCCTTCATTTTACATTTTGACTGGAGTTTAAAGAAGAACTACAGGCAGAAATGTTATTAAAGATTGCAGTGGGGCTACCCCCACACTGCTAGTTTTTGCCTAGGCAAAAAAAAAATGTTATACTCACCTGATCCTCTGAGCCAGTGTGTTTCTACACCGGTCCCTTGAGCGTCTCTTCCCCTCCACTGCAGCGGTCAAAGAATCCTTGAGTCATCACATGCAATACAGTGTATAGGACGTGAGGACACATAGGAACCATTGCTGCAGCAGATCCAATACAGTGTATAGGACATGAGGACACAGAGGGACCATTGCTACAGCAGAAGAGGAGAAAGGCTAGAGGGAGCACTGTCAGCTCAAAGGATCGGGTGAGTATAACTTTTTTTTTTACCCTAGCAAAAATGAGCAGTGTACTTTTGCAGTGCGTGGATAGCCCCACTGCAAAGGTTAATACAATTTCTGCCCGGAGCTCTTCTATAAATCTTTTTTTTAACATGGTTTTCTAATTATAAACTTTTAAAATCTTAAAGCTGAACTCCAGGATAAGAAAATGTCATCTCAATACAAGAGGCATCTGTATTCTTATTTCAGTCTTGGTGAACTTGTGTATTTGTCCCAGATCTGTGCAGTAATCCATCATGAAACTTTGCCTCTGTGCAGAAGCTTTCTTTAATAAAGACCGGCCACTGCTGATCTCTCTCCTTGTGCCGGGTGACTGGTCTTGTCTCTGCCACCTCCTGTTATTTTTCTGCAGGCAGGACACTATCTGCAAGGAGTTTGCCTGGGTTTTCTCCAGGTACTCTGGTTTCCCCCTACACTCCAAAGGCTTGCTAGAAGGTAAATTGGCCCTGTATGCATGCAATAGGGACCTTAGATTGTAATCTCCTTGAGGGCAGGGGCTGATGTGAATGTGCAACTACGTAAAGTGTTGTGCAAATTGCCAATGGTAATTGCCAATACCTGAAATAAAATGTATTCCCTGTTAAAAAGCTGTCTGTGCTCTAGTGTCGCTGAAATATTTAATGTATCTAAACCCCCCCCCCCCCACTCCCCAAATAGTCATCATCATATGCCCACAACTACAAACCTCTTTTTCCCATGAACTTTAAGAGTAGCAAATCCAAGTCTTTGTATTTGGAGGACATGGTAGGGCTGGGTCTGTTAAGGACACTGACAGCTAGTACTGCAGAGCTGGACACACTTTTAATGATTGCCCTAAGGCAGAGCTCAATCATAGGGGAGTGAAATGAGCCGAACAAGGCTGAAATAAAAGACATAGGAGAGATACCAGCGGAACACAGGTATGCAATCTGCACAAGCAGTAACATAATGGTCCAAGTGTCACATTAAGAGCCCACGAAAGCATGGAAGATGAGGATCGGAAGGACATCACCGAAAGATCAATGAAGGTCATGGAAGACGAGTTACATAATGGAAAAATTAGACCAAATCACTTTGCGCACAAAAGGAAAACTCCAGAACTGGAGGCATTCAATCAAGGACAGACCTGTACAATAAATGACACGCTGGCTGAAAAGAGTGTTTTGGGAAGGTAATGGAGGCAGTTGACCGAAGTGCATCAGATTACAGGACCTCTCAGGAGGTGAAAGAATTGTCATCTATAGAAGAGTTTGGCCATAAATGATTGCCTCGGAAAGTTACAATAAATTAAAAGCCTGCCAGGGACAATGGGGTTCATTTACTATAAGGGCAAAGGATGTTCACTTGGCAACTAAATGTTCCTTTAGCTTAGTGAATAAAGTAAAGATGTGTTGACTTCAATCAACCAATCATGTGCAAGGTAAAATTCCCTACAAATGATTGAATTCTCTTTAAATTCATAACAGCTAAAATCCAGTAAAACAGCTGAATAAAACAATGCACATAGGGGAGTTGTTTTACTTCCTAAATGATTTATAGCTCTGAATATCCAGTCCACGGATTTGCTTGGCACTACCAGACAACACAGCTAACCTGAAGACCTTACTTTGCTCTACTGCAGTTAAGCCAGCCTTTCTCAACTAGGGCGCCGCAGCACCAAGGGGTGCCTTCTGGCTTCCTTAGGGGTGCCTCAACATTTTTGCAAGGAAAAATGGTTTTCAATTGTGCAGGTGGGCCAGTTGCTAGCACCATGAAAGCTAGCTGAAAAGAGCTTCCGTAACCTTCAGGAACCATTTAAACTATAAGGGCACTTATCCTTTAGGTCTGATTAAGGTGACATCATTGCTGCCTCCCTCCCCATGCACAGATGAATACCTACCAGGTTCCGATGGGTCTGGCCTCGCTTGTTTGTTTACATCCTTCAGGGGACTTCTCCTTCTACTGGCCGCGCCTGTGCAGTACATATCTATTGGCTTCTATGGGGCTCATCTCCCAGCAGAGAGAAGCAGGTAGACGATTACCATAGAAGTCAAAGGGGATGTACTCCGAAGAAGAAGTCCACCACAAGATGTGGAAAAACAACTGACTTGTGTACGGGGAGGAAGGGGTGATGTAACCTTAAAGGGACCAAAGGATAACTGCACTTTGTTTTAAAGTGTTCTTATTCTTTAAAGACCGTAGCACCATTAACAAAAGCACAAAAGACCACCTTGAGTCAAAACTTCTGTCCTGATGAATTTTTTAGTGCACACTGTGAAGGAAATGGGAGTAACAAAATTGGTGTCATTATCAGTAATAAAAACCCCCAGGCCTAGTGTCAGTGGTCACAATAATAACCCCCAACATGCTGTCAATGTTTGCAATAATAAACTCCCCACACTGGTGTCAGTGGCAGCAATAATAACCCCTATCATTGGTGTCAGAGACTGCAATATTAACCCCCACATTCATGTCAGTCGCACCAAAAATAATTCTCAGCACTGGTGTCAGAGACCGCAATAATAGCCCTATTCATTCATGTCAATTGCCACAATAATAACTCCCAGCATTGCAATAATAACCCCCAAAATTGGAGCCAGTTGCAAAAATAATTCCCAGCACTGTCATCAATGACCACAGTAATAACCCCCATATTGGTGGTCAGTGGAAATCCTGTTAGCCCCATGTATCTCTCTCCATGCATTCATGCTCATTGGCGGTGCTGTTTATCCCCCTCCTGCACTGGTGGCCAGTGGCAGCGCTGTTAGGACCCCACCACCACCACCTTCATGGTCAGTGACAATGCTGCTAACCCCTAACCCACACCACATTGGTGGTCAGTTGCAGCCCACCCGCACCCACATCGTCCTCTACCTAATGACATTGGGTGGCCGAGCAGGGACTATTCTTCTAATGTCTCCCTGTTACAGTACTGGTTTTGTTTCAGTGCTGGGTGCGGGAACATAGAGAACATTCCACTGCCATTCTGCAAGGTGGCCACCAAGCCACAGGCTGCACAGATGAAGCCAATGGGCTGTGTGTTGGGCACCAGGGCTTTAAGCTAAATGAACATCCTCCACTCCTTTAGCAATTCAACACCAATGTGCCAGTCCTATTATAAATGTGTGAAATGCTCAAGCATATGGGTGTTTTAATTAATGCCAGCACAGAAACATTGTCACTGCTGCAATACTTAGAGAGCCAAGTCTCAGTATTGTTTTGTTCAAAACAGTGACTATGTATTTGAACAAGGCTGCGTGTTAGGACATTTAGCAATGAGCTGGAAATATTATCGTGTAAATAGAGCAATATGTTATCACTACGGAGGATCCAAAGCTCTGCTGAAAATTGCTTAGTTACAGTCTCTGAAATAAGAACTATAATGATTTTGAGTCAGTTTATTTTATTTTTTTAAAGTCAATACATTTTTAGACTGATGTTTTTTACTTTTAATATTTTATTGGCATCATTTTTACTATTTATATACAATTATAATTTTAGATATTAATTGTATAAATAAATAATTGATAAATAATAGATACATATAAATAAATCATTTAATTTTAGAAATAAATATTTAAAACAGGGCACACATATGACAAAGGTTTTTTTGTTTTTTTAGGAGATAGTACAGCAGAAGTTGCCTGCTTTCAGACTGTTTCTAATTAAAATTCTGCAGAAGCCTTACACAGTAGGGTGGGGGGGGATTTATAATGATTTATAATTTATAATGATATCACAATTTGGAAGCTGGTCTTATCATTACCACTGACATTTCTTTATAACGACTTCCATACTAATACCCGTTATACAATGGCTGACATTTGGTGCTGTCTAGTTCTTCAGCAAGTTCTATTTGCTTGATAGGGTTTTCTTAAAGTGAACCTGTGGGCGTGCGATTTATTTTCATTTATTTTTAACAAGCAGTAAAGCTTTAGCTGCAGGAAAATAAAATTCACCCTGACCTCTGTAGCTGCAGGCTCTGTGAAGAGATTCATTCTCAAAAGTCACAGCAGAAGCACTGAAGTAATTTAAGTAATTCACCTCAGCTTTCTCTTCCAATGCTATTGCTCTATTACAGTAGATTTGTAGGATGCAGAACCACTGCTGAGAGGGGAAACAGGGGTAGCTGAACTGACTTAGAAAACTTTGGTGGTTTTTGCTGTTAAATTAGTATTAAAGTCTCAAATATTTTTTTTTTCAATAATGAATCCAGATCAAACAAATTTTCATTACCCAGCAAAGTATGTCTTTACATTTTTGACCAAGCACCTACAGTCATTATTTTTCCAACTGGCCCCAACTCTCTCAGCTCAGCTTCCCTGAACTTCCAGTCCAAGGCAAGATCACAAGGGGCAGTGCAGTCTCTTGCAGCTGTCCATCTACTGTCTGGGGAATGTTGAAGGGAGAAGGAATGGGGAGGAACAGGGAGCAGGGGAGTGCCTTGTCTTGCTGTACCTGTGTATTTGTGGAGACACACACAGCTTACTAGCACACAGAAGGATGGCTCAATAAGACTTTACAAGGGAAAGGAGCCACCATAAAACAGGATATCAGGGCACGGCTCAGGGTACCAGCTGATTCTGCTGGAAGCTAAAACTTTTAGGCCCGGTGCAGACCTACGAGATTGCCGCACGGCCCCATTGATTCCAATGGGGTGACATCCACGTGACAATCGCAGAAAAAAGGTAGATGTACCTTTTTTTTGCAATAAACGGCGCGCGGCTGTTTTAGCTGTAATCATGTTTGGAATTGCGGCGGGAAACCGCGCGGCTCGACTTTGGGTGCCATTAGAAAAAAATGCAACCACAGCACGATCGGTGCACACCTAGGCGACTCCTGGCAATCAGCACGGAATTGTGCATGATTAAACAGGGCCGGTGCACACCTAGGCAATTTATTGCGCGGTTTGAGTGCCGCGATATCACGTAAAATAGATTTGCATTGAAGTGGAGGCTGTTCACACCTTTGCGGTTTGTTGCACAACCAAAATCACCTGTTGTGCGAAAAGGTGCAGGAGCTATTTTCGGGCGGTTGTCACGCGTTTTGGGTCCCATAGTGCATTGAAAACTGTGCGACAACCGCGCAGTTTAGAATGAACAGTCGCACGATCGAAAATGCGCGGCAACCGTGCTAAAACAGCTCAGCATCTGAATCGCCTAGGTGTGAACCTAGCGTTAAACATCAAGAAGCAGCATTCATTGCAAGTGATTTTATCAGCATCAGGGAAAGCTTAAAACCCTTTTGACAATATTATCACTTTATTTGTTAACATGAACTGTCTAAGAGTGCAATTAAGGAAATTGAAAGTGTATCCAAGAACACACATACAGGAGTGATAATGCTACAAAGGTCAGATAAGGGCATATTTACTAAACCTGTGACTATCCCCGTCAGCCTATACTTTGTACGTCCAAGCTGTTATTTGAGTTAATAGTTTTTCTATGGGATTTAGTTCTTAAGGTTAGCCAGACAAAGAAATTATAGCGGCATCACCCTGCAGTCTCTTCCAAACACAAATCTACTTGATTATAGTTTAAATGTTTGCTTGCAGCAGAAGGGTGTCTAAAGCAGATCTATCACCTGGATGGATAACACATTAAACCTTTATTTGGACACATACAGCACACAACTAAAATATGTTACAGCTGTAGAGTACAATTGGTTTTTATCTTTTCTTTGCTTCTTTTCAAATACATTTTAGTAATTTTATATCAACAACGTACAACAACAAAGAATAAGGACAATAAATGACCAGTATGGAGAAATAAAATTACATTCAACTTTATTTACTTTATAGCATTAGAATAAAAACTAAAACTATACCAGAAGGTTTAAATATTTTATGTGAACTCATGAGAGAACATCCCATCTACTGGCATACATTATGCTCACTCAGAGAAGTTTCTGAGAATCTTATTTAATTCTGGCAATTTTAAGTCCTTACGCACAATGCCCCCAGCTATAAGAAAGTTAATGAAAGTGTAAACCTTAACAATGAACTTCTCTTATTTACTCTCTTTTAGTTAAATATGCCATCAACAGAATTCTTGTTATATCTGTGCAATAAATGCAAAAAACACCCAGTTGATCTTGGTCAGATAATCGGACCTGTCCTGTGCTTACTTCCTGTATTACCTCAAGGAGTCTTATTGGCTCTCCCAGTTCTTATGGTGGGACAACAGATTTTTTTTTTTTTAAAACATCACATCCCGGTCTGCTTTACACCCAGCAATACACTGAGGTAACAACTGGTTCACCCAAAAGACCCAACGCCAAAACACAAGATGAAAAACATTGTGTATACAGTTCAGTGCAGTGCTCAGAATTGTATGTCGGTGAAACAAAGCAGCAGCTACACCAATGTATGGCACAGCATAGAAGAGCCAAAACCTCTGGTCAGGATTTGGCAGTATACCTACATCTAAAGGAAAAAAGGTCACTCCTTTGAAGACAGTCAAGTACGCATCCTAGACAGGGAGAAGGACTGGTTTAAAAGAGATCTGAAAGAGGCCATTTATGTAAAAATGAAGAAGCCAAGCATGAATAGAGGTGATGGGTGAGACATCTATTGTCTGCCACATACAATGCTGTTTTAACACCTCTCTCTGGGCAGGTATATAACACCTCTTTGACTCCAATTATGCAAATGCAATCAACACATGGTTGCCAACAGATTATGTGGATTGGAGCAACATTCACTATATTTATTCCCAGATAATTTTTGCACAAGTCACTCTGAATTGAGAAAGCTGGTCAGATGACCAGTGAATCGTCTTCAAGAAAAATACAGCAAGTCCAGTTGCCTTGACTTATTTTTCACAGATATACCATGACCTGGATGGATGAGAACCTTCACAGACAACAGATTAATTAGTCCTGATAATGTTGTGGAGCATAGAAGAAGGGGCATAATCCGTTAGTTTAGCAAAATACAACTGAGCGGGGCTGACACCATTCCATAGCAATGCTGTATGTTGTCAGCCTACAACAGTACTTAGGAGTTAAGTGCATTTTTGGCATATCATCAGGTATTTCTGTCAAGAAGCCAGAACAAGCCTGTGCGGCTCAAGCTCTGCATGAGCACCTCCAGAAATACAGTGGAATAGGCGCACAGACTCATGTAAACCTACGCAGAGGCACATGGCACATGCACAATTCAATGCGCTAAACTATGCCCACATGCCATGTGCCTCTGCGCAGGTGTGCATGCGTCTGTCCAACGGCATGCACGCAGATGTGTGTGCATGCGCATTATGAAATGTGATGCCGAGCAGACTATTTAAGGCTGAGACGTCATAGCCTCCATGCTGAGTGATCTTCAGCTGTTCCCTGCTATCGATGTTCCAGTATCCTGATTCTGATCTCCAGCTACTGACCCGGCTTACCTTGACCTTCCAATTGCTGTTTTGTATTCCTTGACCACAGCTTCTGTCTGTTGTCTTGTACTTCTCTGCCCGCAAGTTATTGACCCGGCCTGTCCCTGACAACGTCTCCTCTGCTTTTCTGGTACCTCGCTGCACAATTGTTGCTGACTCGGCCTGATCTGGACCTCACTACCAAAGATCTGCGTTCTTCACTTGCTTCCTACCTGGGAGACCTCTGCACTGCTGATTCCAGCATCCCCAGTGACTACGCTATCTTCTGACACCCATGCCACTCCTTATCCTTGTGTACCTGTTCCACTCTCCAGGGATTCTTGGACTGGGGTAGCAAGAGAGGCCGTCCTCATCATCTTAGGCTCCCCCTGAGGTACGTGACAATTTCTCTGGACTTACAGGGTCAGTGAAGTACTGCATATGTTTTTTTTTTGCCCTGATATACGTTAAAAAACAACTCAGCGGTGTAAAAAATTAACTCTTGCAGTGGAGTTACCATCGCACAGCAAGAGTTAACTGCTCATTTTGGTCTAGGGTCTAAAATAAAAAAGATATGCTTACCAGCCCCTCGGTCCCACCTGCCTGCTAGAACGGTCCCTACAGCCTCTTCTCCTCTGGGCTCCGACGGTCTAAGATTGCGTCATCATGTCCATTGACTTGCACTGGATGTGAAAATGCTGAAGGAAAAATCACAGCCGGAGAGGAGGGGTAAAGAGGTGAGCAGTCACCACTGTGGGACCAAGGATCAGGTGAGTGTATCCTCTTTATTTTAGCACTTAACCCTTGCAGTGCGGGGTAGCCCCACTGCAAGGTTTCCTTTTTGACATGCATTTTAAAGGAGAACTATGGGGTCAGTGTTTTTCCCCATAGTTCTACTTAGGGTAACGGGAGGACACAAACTAGCGTCCTCCCGTTACCCTAAGCTCAGTATACCGCGAGCTACAGCTCGCGGTATACTGAGACGCTGCAGCTGGAGCGGATCCCGACGTAGATGACGGGATCCGCCCAGCTGCGTGAGTGACAGCTGGCTCTGCCTATCTAGAGGCAGAGCCAGCTGTACCCGCCCCCTCCCCCGTCCGTTCCGCCAGTCAGCGCTGGCAGATCGGAGCGGGGAGAGGGGAATCCAGCCCTCCCCCTGTCACGGCAGAGAGCCGTGACAGGATCGAGAGGTGAGCGAACCTGGTATGTGTTCGCTCACCTCCCGATCTACTGAGCCGACCTGTGACAGTCTCATTGTCACAGGTCGGCTAGAACTATGAGGTGAGTGGAAATCACTCATCTCATAGTTCTCCTTTAAATAACATGTCTCAAGCTGAACTTGAACATACTGTAAGGCTTTGTTCGACCTTCGGTCACTTCTTTGTATTGGGGGAGCATGTGCCTCGTAAGTAATGCTTCTTTTAGAGCACCCGTATAACTGCATGGACAGGTTGTCATACCAGATTTCTCCAGCAGATGGCCATTGGAAATCTGTAATTAAAGCGTCTAGTTCAGAGTAAGGGATCCAATATAAATCCAAAGACCTTTAATTTACCTAACAGCTTTTTAAACACTGAACAAACTTGTCATTTTATTGACCCTTGAAACATACGACATTATGGAACCTTACATAAAAAAATAGCACTTATGATGAAACAAGGGGTGACTGTTCTCATTGGAAGCATTGAAGACAATCAGTTAATTGTTTGACTTGCCATGACAATTTTGAGCACCTGAACTCATTTAGGTTTTACCAGAGCAAAGGTCTGGAACAGTTGTTTACAATTAAGAGGCTTCAGTGTTGATCGTTAATGATGTTCTAAACTAATTATTTTTCTCTGTGAACTAGTAGAGTAGGTTGTATAGATTAGAATGATTAATTCTCATTCAGTGACCCCGGGTTCTGAAGTAACGGGATCTGCGCTTTGCAGGTTGCAGTATTAGAGGGGGTGGCTGATATATGATAATATATATTTGACACATGAGTGTAGGGAAACTCTATAGCTTGGTGCGTGTGGGAGGTTTGGTAAGCAGTAAACAGGTTTCAAATAATATTACGTATTTTATTGTCATACTTAAACCACAGCACCTTTGATCTGTTGCAATTAATATGAGATGATTTATAGGACTTCTTTAGATACAGTTTAACATTTTTTTTAAATGCACACAATATATGGGTCACTGGGTTTAGTAAAGACTCCATCACTGTCAAGCGCATCCATTTAGTAGCTGTCCTTGTTATAGGCATGCACCACGCAACACTACGTTCTAGTAGTTGAATACATTTTTTAAAATATGTGTTAAAATCATAGTTCAAGTGGTAGACAACTTTAAAGGTTGTCTTCCTTAATGATTTCTGCATGGGTAGCACTACTTGTTTTTATTTTCTTATAATACCATAATTTTTTTCCTTTTTATACCAATTTCATGACTCCAGAGAACCATCTAGTTTTCCATCCTATGTGAGTGATGAACAGAGACTAGTAGGGCTCCTAGGTGATTGGTCTAAGGATAGTCCAGTGGCCAAGGATACTTGGCCATCCGTGGTTTTATTTAATTTAAATAATACCACTTTTTTTTTCATTTTTATTACAATTTGATGACTCCAGAGAACTCTCTAGTTCTCCATCCTACGTAAGTGCTGAACAGAGGCTAGTAGCACTCCTAGGTCACCAGACTGAGACTGAGAGCTGTAAGAGCGGCAACCCGGTAGGTTTCTAGCCTTTATAGCAGCCTTTCTCAACCAGGGTGCCGTGGCTGTGGCAGTACATTGTTGAAGTTTAGAGTCCCTGAAGCTGCTGCCCTCATATATGGTGGCAGGCTGTATTTTTTTTTTGGCAGTCATTCTGCATGAGCAAGCCCAAGGCTGAACCATCTACTAGTACTCATAGAAAGTACACTCTCTGCACTGACAATGTAATAATTGGAATTATCAAGACAGCTCAGGAAAGCCTGATGCCAAATGTATGTTCTTGAATAGATATCATTATTCCTTATATTAGAGTGTATTTCTAGACAAAACCTTTCCTTTTTAGTTTTGGGTAGAGTTAGTAAGAGTAAAACTCTGTCAGTTTGTTTTCCTGTGTGGGACATTCACCCCTCTATTTGTACTGGTGACCATTGTCACCGGGAAAGAAAGAAAAGGGAAATCCAAAGTTTTAGAGTTGTCCCCAGAACAAGAAGTAAGGGGAAATCTTCCAATAGGAATGCCTGTTTAGGGAACACCTATCTAATAGGCAAATTACCCTTATTTTGGAAGATTTCCTCTAACATCCTGTTGCATCTCTGGGACTGGACGTAAAGGCAAACTTTCCCAATGGTTTACAGACAACACAGAATAAACTAGAAGGTTTCAACCCTTCAATAGTCAGGCATAACCCAAATGTACCCCTTAAACTTCCTCTCTAGAGCATTTTGTTACCTTCCCACTGTAGCAAGAAACAACTTTTATTACCCCCTTTGACATCATCACCAGGATTGTAAAATGTGTTTGCAGGAGCAGCAGGTAGGAAATGAGTTCCTATTGAGGTGAATACACCCCAGAACTGCATCTACCTAGATCCCTTTCTCTACAAAGTGTGCAAGGACGGGTTCGCGGGAGTCAAGCCAACAGCATTATTTTGCTGGGAAAGAAATCAATGTATGCTGCTGGATAGGTACAGAAAGGGTTGGGGGATTGGCTGAGTTCTGTAATCAAGCAAGTATGGATTTAAGTGCAATAAAGAGATTTAAAGCTGAACGCCAGGCAGATATAAAAGACACAAATGAATGCAACTCTGAAATCATTAATGCATATTAATGTATTTTTCAAAAGCAAGCAGTGAAGTGCCTGAATTTGAGCTGGTATCGGGCCATTGCTGTCCCCACACAGCAGGGCTGGAGTTTGAGAGAAGGACGCAGCAAAAGGAGCCAATCAGTTAATAAGCTGACAAGAGGCATGCTGACAGAAGGCAAAAGGAGAGTGACAGAGAAATGAGCTTAAAGTGACATTAAAATCACAATTTATTTTTTAGCCCCTCAATGCTAATATAAGCACTTACCTTAAGTGATGCCTCTTGATCTGATCATCTTTTTCCTTCCACTTGTTTTCAGCAGCCCCACCAGCACTGGTTCCAGTCTCTGATCCAGCGCAGACTGCTGTCTCATCCTGTCCCAGGGAGTCTGTCCAACGCGTACGCTCACGGCTGCGTGCATTGACTCACAGTGTGTCACCCCTCTTCTCCCCCCCGATGATCTCCACTGCAAATGCGCCCGCCCACATCCACCTACACGGCCATTCATGAACCTGGATTCTACAGGGGGGAGCCAGTGGTGGAGACAAAGGTAAGTATTTACATGAATGGTAACTTTTTTTTTACTTAAATTACTTTGTAGGTGTATATAAATGCAAAAAAATGGAGACTTTAATACCACTTTAATGCTGTGTTTCTCATTTCACTGTCGAGCAGGTCCTGGGCTGCTGATCATCAGACTGAGGACATCTAGTGGTAGAAAAAGGTACTGCAGGGGACATTTCTGGACTGAAGGTGAATATAGCAGCAAAAGGTGTTGTTAGGTTATCTTTTAATAGAATATTCATTTTTATCTTGTTATTTTTAGCTGGATTCCTGCTTTAAACATTCTGTTCTACCAAAAAACAGCACCGGCTAACACGTTTTAATTTTTTTTACCTCCTGCTCTAAGTTTACAAGCACATGCAAGGATTCTGGTCACGACCATATTCTGCATTGCTTTAGAATTCTGTCAAATCAATCATGGCGGAAACCTTTTATGACTTTTTTTAAAAATGCCATTCTAATAGAACAAATTGTACATTCTCCCCTCTTGCTTCATATTCTCCCATCCAATGCAAGCCTCATTTCCACACACATGCACGTACGGCTCAAACAGTACTTGCGAACAATGGAGGTATTGATTATCCCAGTCCCCTCCATTGTGCCGGCAGATACGCTTACTGGTATAATATTATATGTACACACAGCAGAGGCAGTGTTTATCGCAGTACTTCAACCCCATACACTACACTTTTCTGTTTTACAGAAAGTATACAAAAACCACATTGTGCATATTCCAAGCCTTTCAAACACACTGATAAAATATTATTTGTACATATAGCACAGACAGAAGCAGTGCCAGCCTCGATTTCCCCCTTCCTCTCCACCATCCCTCTCTCTTTCAGTGGCAGAGTAAATTATAAACTCGATAAACTGCTTCTGATGTTGCCCAGCGGATGTGGTAGCAGCCAGACTGGCATAAATTAAAAGCTCTCTCTAATTGTCTAATTTAATTTAGCAGATGTGCGGGCACGTGGGATGCTGCTAATAAAAGGAACTAAAGATATTAACCCTCGAAGCATAACTTAAGCCGCCCTTACATCAAGCTATAGTCACGCATGAAATGAAGGGCTGTAGTGCCACTGGGTTAAGAGCTGGACAATGCCTGGACGAGAAGCACAAGTAAATCAAACTGCTTGGCACAGTTAAGGATCATCCCACCTAAACTGGTGAGACTAGAGAATAGGCTTGAGAACCAATGTAATTTAAAGGTGAACTCCAGGCATGAAACATTTCATTGAAATATAATTAATAGCCACAGAGGATTTAATTTCACTTTGTGTGCACCGAATGCCTTTCCACACCTAGCTGTTACATTACAAGTAGCAGTGTTATCATTATTGGGCTGTACTTCACCCAGCAGAGAGCAGAGCTGTGGGAGTGGCCCAGCTCCAACCACTACAGGCTACCTGCAGAAAAAAAAACCGAATGGAGGGGGCAGATACAAGACCAGTCACTGTGTACTGGATCAATGCATTAATTAGGTATTTTTTTATTTTAAATGCAGCTGGTGTAAATACCTTAATTTGTCTTATTACCAGCTACCCGTAACTACCTGCGCACAGGGGTAGCACTCTGAGGCAATCTGCTGCACAGCACATATGCTGTGTTTTTCGGTTTAATGCACCTGAATGGGTCTGAATCCGAATCTTCGAATTGCATTCGGGAGCTCCCGATTGCCATTCTGGTCTGGGAGCCTCAGGCTTAGTTTTATGTACAGTATATATGTGTCACAATGCTGCCGCTACGAATATTCATTCGTATTATAGAATACTACTTATATACATAATAATAAAACTGATGACCCGCACATATGCTGTGTTTTTTGGTTTAATGCACCTAAATGGGTCTGAATCCGAATCTTCTAATTGCATTCGGGAGCTCCCGATTGCCATTCTGGTCTGGGAGCCTCAGGCTTAGTTTTATGTACAGTATATATGTGTCACAATGCTGCCGCTACGAATATTCATTCGTATTATAGAATACTACTTATATACATAATAATAAAACTGATGACCCGAATGGAGTCCAAATTTTCCGAATGGCAATCGGGAGCTCCTGAATGCAATTCGAAAATTCGTATTCAGACCCATTCGGATGCATTAAACCGAAAAACGGATCTGAACGTCCAGAAAAGTCACATGTCCAATTCAATTGAGTTTTTGAACGAAATTCGGACAGGATTCGAAATTCGGAAATGGAAATTCGGACATATTCAGATGCATTGGGATTTGGAAATTCGGATGTGTCCAAATTTCGGAAAAATTGTCCAAAGTTTGATTCGGAATGAAACGAACCACACATGTCTAGTTGATTTACATGGTCAGTGATCAGGCCACAGCTCTCCTACGAGGGTCCTAATAATACATTGCACCACAAAACAGTTCCCTCTCTCTCTACAGCTCCCTCTCTTCTCCTCAAACTCTACCCTACCTTGTTTTTTATATCCCTAAGGTAGTGGGAACCACTTGGGGGAACCAAATTAATTAAACTCCACCACCCTTAATGCAGCTATAACAGGGTCCTTTACAACCTGGGACCTTCTGGATGACCAACTGTGCAGTGGCAAAAAAGGAGTTTTTTCTTAGTCATCCCTTGCCTTGCTTAATGTCATACCATCTGAGTGATCTAAAGTAAACCCCAACAATAAACGTCTCATATTTGCTCCCTTTTGGTCTGTTTATTATACCAGTGAATGTGTTTTGTTGTATCTGTTCGCTAAGAAATCTAGTGAGCTGATAACATCCTGTGCTCTCTGCCGCACCCCTATCACTTACATTGTTCACAGCTCTCTCTCTGAGGTCTACAGAACACCTCTCCCTATGCTATGGAGAAGATGAGAGGGAGAAGTGTGCTACAGGGCACATCAGGAGATTACTTTAGAGTGACCACACTGCTCCCCCTAGATACAGTCTGTTGAGTGAACATTGTCCCCCTTGGACAGTAGCTGCAGGGCTGCCAATAGTGGGTTGCAGCTAACCCTCTCATACCAGGACCAGGCCTGGGCCCCTATAAGCCCGGCAGCTTGTCAACTACAAGTGATCTGGGTGGCTATACAGCCACCCTGATCACTTGTATTAGCCTGCGATCATGCCGCCCAATCCTGTGCTTGATCATCTGTATTGGAGAGCAGGGGAGATATCATGAGTCTAATAGACCCCTGACATCTTCATGAGGTGAACCTGTTACCTCCAAGTCAACATATTACTATACTGTCACATAGGGCCCCTTTGTCATAGAAAACGTTAAAAAGGAACCTTACCCATTTCTTAAAAATATCTTTAAAATAGCAACAAACACACCTTTAAAAATGTTTAGTAATGACAATCTACAAACAGATACTTACAGATAATTGCAGGCTTTATATTCATTGCATACCTTATTTCTCTTTTCTTTCCCAGTTGTCTGACACTGGCCATTTTTACTCAGGGCAGATTAATATATCTCCCTTTACTTCCTGGAACTCTGGCCCATGTGACTAGGACATGTGACCATGCACATTATCTCAGTGGAGGAAAATGCCTTTCCCTGAGATCTCATGAGAGTACAGATGAGATTTCTCAGCAATGCTCTACTGATGTAACTCTCCCAGGATGCAATGCTTGGGCACATTACATCATTTGTGCCAAAACTGGGCCAGGAAGTAGAGGAACTCCATTTGTAAGTAAATTAAAAACGTGTTTCACTTATGAATGTAAGATTATTTTTTTATCAGCAGAGCTGCATGCTGATGTGATTTTTAGAGAAAGGGGGTAAAGGTCCACTTTAAGTAAAAAAAAAAAAGGGGGGGGGGTAACAAGATACAAAATACCCAGCCGTGCTGCCCCCACCATTTGATTGTATGTAAACAGGTGGGGGGGGGACCTGCCAGGTAGGCTGTATGGGACCCCATGATTCCTACCGATGAAAATAAAGGAAAAAGCTGCTCTTGGATTTAGATTTTTTACAATTTTTTTTAAGACGTTAAAAGTAAAAAGAAAGAAAACGAAAATCTTTAAATTACAGCTACGAGTAAATAGCTTTGTTCAGTTTTGTTCATCTCTCTGCATGAATTCCCTTCTGGTTTATTTGAATACTCATTTACCCGGCAAGGTGTCTGATAAAGCAGACAATTCTCTACTTACTGACTTTCACTGTCCTTATAGCTCAGGAACTAAATAGCCCCTTTCTGTGCCTCCTAATAATAATGCCGCTGGCAGCAAGTGTGCTGAAACAGAAGCTCAGAGCAGCTTAACTCCTTCCGTTGTATAAATATGCATAAACAATGCGACGCCGCTGAACGAGGGCTGACATTTTGCTGCGAGTGAGCTGTGTGCGCGCAAATGCTATTTTTTTTCCTGCTGAGCGGTTTGGTGCACTGTCGTGTCTCTACACATAGACGTGAGATGAAACGGAGCGGAAACGGACAGATTACCCCTTAATTCATTCACAGTCTGATCTTACAGCCACGGTAACGCAGACCTTCGTTTTGATAATGCGGCCTGCTAATGCGTTCAGGCAATTGCGCTGACTCGGGCAGCAAACATTTCAGAACAGATTATTTAAGGACAACATAAATGTAATTTTCTTTGGATCTCAAACATGCAATGTGAGGCGCTAATTTTCACATAGAGGAGGGCGTAAAGAGTATCTAAACCCAAGAACAAGAATGTAATATGTTACAGCTTACCAGTTCTTAGATGTGGTGGCCACATTTATTTTCTCACTGGTGATCCGGCCAGGAACACACTTCCTGGGTGACCACGCTCACTCACTGTACTGTGTCTATGGAAAAGAAGTGTTGTTACCCTAGGACAGGAAGTGTGTTAGGACTACAGAATACATTCATCTCTCCTTTTTTTCCATGACATTTAAGGGGAAGTGTTGTGTAGAACATAGAGACCAGGGAACAATGAACTTGATAACAGTCAGCACATGCAGAGAGCACGGGAAGATATCGTCTTGCAATATCTTTGGCAGGATCAACAGGTATTCTTCTGCACTTACTGAACAGATACAAGAAAATGCGAGTCAGACCCCTCTTACTACTGCATCAGGTAACTGGATTGATAGTTTCTACATGGGGTAGGGTCTAGGAACAGTAAGGGCTGTTCCACAAAGAAACTCTGTGCAACGGAGGACAAATGGCCCGGGCAAAGCAGAGGCAGAATGCTTACTGTGGGTTCCTCCTCATTCAAAACTGACTTAACTAATACTGTTTAAGGATAAGGTTACCCAAGTTAGATCAAATATGGTCTGAAAACACAAGCTATGGTTTTGCTCTTGTTACCAGTGCTTATGGGCTTTTCAAAACATTTGAAACCCCCCAAAACTATTTAAAGGAAACTGTACTTGGAGAAATACGTAGGCTGCCAATACTGGCCTCTTTGTAAGCTGGGAAAGCTGTATCCCCTCCCTTGCTTGGCCAACGAATGCAATTCAGTGGCATACAGTATACAATCTTAAAAGAGTCAGTCATAAATCTACTTGTGGACTTTTACAGCATGGAGAGACTCCAACTACTAATTCAAGTGGTGCAATTACAGAGTGCCAAATCGGCAAACACAGAGTGGACTGCGGAGGTCCTCTGATGGTTGATCATGTTGGTGGTAAGGCTATCTGAAAGTGGATGTGCCACCATACTTGGAATATATAGTTTTATGTATGTATGTCCTATGGGCACTGTGTTATCCTTTATGTTGGATAATTCTCATTATCTTCTACAAGTCTTTCACAAGTTCCGATGAAGTAAATTGCCAAACTCAGTTCCAGGGTCAAATCCTCAGGGATTGTTACGTGAACCCATGAAGATGTCATCCTCGACTCCATCCCAGGAACTTTCTAAAGCACCATCTAATATAAATGTTTGAGCTTCCAGTTTAGTCATGCTGTACAGTACTAACTGCCACATACTGTATATGTTTATTTTAGGATTCTCTTTTTTATAGAAGAAGCTTTGATTTTGTTTCTTACAATTTGCCTGTTAGAAAAACTATAACCTGGTTATGCATAGGGCAGTTATTTTTTTCCATTAATGCAGGCACTTACATGGACTCCTGGGGACATGCACAGTGGTACTCTATCCTAATAGCTTTAGAACTTAAAATAATGTTCACTTTATGGCATCTTGGTCTCTCAATGGACTGTAATGTAATAATTTGCCATGGTCTTACCACTTTTAGAGCTCTCTCATGCTAATCTTTTCATGCATTAGACAAACTTGTTTTGTTATAACGCACATTTTTAAAATCCTTAATATATAGAAGCCTTACTGTGTTGACAACTGTTTTTGAAAATGTTGACCTTCAACTTAGCTATGGGTGGCCATACAGTTGTTTCATACAAGAAGCTGGTGGACTAAAACTGAAAGCCATCTTAAAATAGCTTTTTCCAAAAAGTTTAAAGAACTTTTCTACAAGAGAAGCTGATGGATTCCTATTGGTCACTTAAACTAAAAGTCAAGGCTTAATTTTTCTCTAGTTTTCTTCCAAAACGATATTACTTCACAGTTGTCCTATCCTAACTGTATTATGTTAGACCGTTTACTTTTTTTCCTAAGAGGTGGTCTATTATAGCAGAGAGGAGCTCGGCGTCACAGATAAGTGAATAAGCAAAAGTGTCAAGCAAAAACTTGTGCCGCAAACTTTACGGTGTGCTCGTTTTTCATCTTCTCGGAAAAAGGGTTGGACTTCCCATTAAAAAATGGCTTCACTGGAGCACCTGATGCAGAAAGGGAGACTGTAAAGATATTCAGTCATGATTCATTCTTTAAAGCAAACACATACTTTGATGATCCAGGGAATCTAGGTATTTGCTCAATGACAGCCAAGGGGACTTGATCCAGCAAGTATACGTGAATCCAGCAGGCAAAGGGGCTTCATAAGTGTGGCAAATCTTTAGACTGGAGCCCGACAGTGAAGAAGCTACAAATCGATAATTTGCCACTTTATGATTTCCCCCCTTGGTGCTGTGTGAAGCGTTGACTTTTCTATGGCATGTTGCTTTTGTACTTCATCTATGTTCAGATATCAGTGAGGTTAGTGCTTTTCTGTGGTTATCTAGACACCCACTTTTAGGCACCTATACTTTCTTACTCCACTTTAACCTCTTTCCAGAAGTGCTGTTTCCTTTTAGTTCCTTTTATCTACCCAATACTAGCTTGCCAGGTGCTATTGCTCGGTTTACTCCATTCTCCTTACCTAGAAAAATGCTTTTATAGCTAATGTATGCAGCTTTTTCAGCTCACTAGAGATAAGCTTTTCAAAGCCTCATCCGAGAGGCCGGTGGGGAGGGAGAAAATGCACTTCTGGCGTTCACAGAAGGCTCTTAGTAGCATTACGGGGTCTTTTTTTTTAATATCAGGCCAGAGGCAGTTTGTGTGGCCCTCACTCTGGAATGAATTCGTGGGTGGCTGGATGGTACATGCTCAGACTCATCAAACTGCCTACACCCACGTATGTCTAGAAGTGAAATATACCCGATATTTATGTTGGAGATCCGTCGTTCATAGGTACTGCAATTCAACAACACTGTATACCCAGTTAACAGTGTAAGTAAAACAAAACCCCTATAATTCTCCCCCCTAATTCTCCCTAATACCCCTAGATTCTCCTTCAATGTTTACATTTTATTTAGAGAATGTGTAATGGTTTTGTAAACGTTTTCTTTCTTTATTATGGTCAGGACTAAAATTTTGTTTATTTTTTTCCTTTTTTCCAGTATCTCCTTGCTCCTGCTATAAAAGGCATGTTGTTTACAGAGCCCAGTAGCTGAAGCTAACATTTACATACCCTTTATACAAGAGAATGGGTCAAAACAGTAACTCCTCCCCTTCTTTTAATTAAAAAGCAAGCTGAGATTCCAATTAGAGGCAGCATGCCTGAAAGGAGATGACTACTGCTTTGATTTCAAGTCATGTCCCCAGCTCACCCTTCCCACCCTACCAGCAGTGACTTGGCAGTCCAGCAGCCCCTTACATTGGTGAATCAGTAGCCTTACAACTTTCAAATGTTAAATAGAAACACAGAGCAGGTGCTCTGGGATAGGAAAGCACAGGGAGCCGAGGTGCTGAGTCACTGCTAGGGGGGTGAGTAGGGTGAGCAGAGTTGTGGACTATGAGGATGAGTTGCTTCATAGTGCCTGCAGCTACAGAGCTTAGTAAGGGATTGTTTTAAAGCATACTTGATGCTTGTTAGGAATATGTTAATACTTGAATGTCCACATCCTGGCAACAGGTTCATTGTAAGTCAAAAGGACAAAATGTAGGGCATGTATACGTGCAATGAATATCAAATCATTTTTGATGGAAATCAGCCAGTAGAAGCTCACAAAGTCCTGGAACACTTTCAGAAACACACAGCCCTACTGTTATTTGCTTAGGATCTTCCTCTTTTTTGGGTATAAAAAGAGCATCTTAGAGAGTTAGTGTCTCAGAAATAAAGTTGGGCAGAGGTTCACCAATCTGTGAATAGCTGTGCCCACAAATTGCCGAACAATTTCAGAATAATGTTCCTCAATGTAAAATTGGAAATACTTTATATGTTATCATCTACAGTGCATAATATCAAAAGATTCAGAGAATCTGAAGAAATCTCTGTGAGCAAGGGACAAGGCCGGAGTGCAATATTGGATGCCTGTGATCGGGTCCTCAGATGGCACTGCATTAAAAACAGGCATGATTCTGTGATGGACATCCCTGCAATGGGCCAAGGGATATTTCTAAAAATAATTGTCTGTAAACACAGCTCGCCGTGCCATCCAAAAATGCAAGTTAAAGCTCTATCATGCAAAGAAGAAGCTATATATGAACATGATCTATAAACACCACTAACATCTCTGCGCCAAAGCTCATTTAAAATGGTCTGTTGCAAAGTTAAAAACTGTTCTGTGTCCAGACGAATCAAAATTTGACATTCTTGTTGGCAACCATGAGCACTGCGTCCTCCGAACTAAAGAGAAGTGGGACCTTCTGGCTTGTTATCAGCACCGGGGGTGCATTAGTGCATATGGAATGGGCAGCAGCCTAGCATAGTGCAGCAGGACAATGCTAAACCACATACTGCATATATGACAACAGCATGGCTTTGTAGTAGAACAGTCGGGGTGTTAAACTGGCCTGCTTGCAGTCCAGACATTTCACCTACTGAAAATATTTGGCACATCTTGAAATGAAAAATACAACAAAGAAGACCCGAGACTGTTGAGCAGTTAGAATCCTATATCAGGCAAGAATGGGACAACATTCCTCTCTTAAAACACCAGCAACTGGTCTCCTCAGTTCCCAAATGTTTGCAGAGTGTTGTTAACAGAAGAGGGGATGCTACACCGTGGTAAACATGGCCCTGTCCAAACTTTTTTGAGACCTGTTGCTGCCATCAATTTTAAAATTATATTATTTTTTTCTTAAAATGGTCCATTTTCTCAGTTTAAACCTTTTATACGTTTTCTATTTTCTATTGTGAAGAAAATATGGGTTTATGAGATTTTCAAATCATTGCATTCTGTTTTTATGTAGATTTTACACAGTGTCCCAACTTTTTGGGAATTGGGGTTGTACATAGAGTTCCCTCATTGTAATAATTAAATATGTAAAATGTGAAGGGGCAGAAAAAAGAAGCATAGGAAAGGTAGAAAAAAGTAAGAGCATGTACCAAGACAGAAGAAAATCTACAATTAAGGTGAACTGTCTTTTGAGGGGTTAATTCAGCACACTGACAAAACCTGGCCTGTGCGTGTCATTCTGCTCCTACCTTGTCACATAATGGAGGTTAGCACCCATGTGTCCCAGTCTCGTTTCCCTCCTCTCACTGAACATCTGTTACAACCGTTTTACAGGATCTCTGTGGCTCACCATCCTTAAGCTCTAATTACTGAGCCTCTGATTAGAATGAAAAGTGGCAGCATCTGCAAAGTCCTGTCCCCTTCTCTGAGCCCCCACACTTTCCCTCAGGGATGTCAGGAACCTACGGAGACCCATTCTAGCTCCAGACATCATTTTGTGTCAGACCGTGCCAAGCTGCACCTGTGGCCTGTACCAAGGGAGGGGGGCACAGCCGGCTAAGCAGGGGTGTGGGATAGAGCTACTAAATGATTCCACTTGTGATGACACATACAGTTACAGATGCTGATAATCATCAAATATAGCTCAGTATTGTTTAAATAGCAAACAGAGGAGCGTGCAAGAAAATAAAATTAGAATGCCTGCCAATGAGATATACTGTATAGAATAACAAGCTTATGAACCCACTTAGGGTCAGTAAAGCTCCTTATGCTATACATTCTCTGTCACTGGCCCCGTGGGTCACTTCTTGGCACCAAATTCTAGAATCAGTGATGACATCATCATGAACATTGTGTGTGTGTTGGCACCATCATGTTGCGACAGCCAACACGATGTTCTTTGCAGGCACTGAGACTCTCCATATACATTTCTGGCTTTAGGAAGACTCCCCTGGACCCTGCTGACAGGGAGGTAATGCCTATGGTGATTGCCTATGATCATGCCTTGACCATGCACCGGTGTAATCTACTAACACCCTGAATTCCTTTTTGCCACACAGCCATGTGTCTCTGTCTTGGATGTGGATAGGTATTTATACCAGCATTGTCATAAACAAAAAATTCTCAGACACTTCACCTGACTTCACCATGCCTATAACCAAATCTTACCAAACCTATGCATTCAAGGCAAAACTAAATTATCCATTCTATATGTCTGAAGAACAATGGCAAACAACAAGGTAAACCAATCAATGAAATATTAGTGTTATGTGTAAGGAGCCTCTAAAAAGGTATCTATTTGCCCTAGTGTCAAATAGCAACAGCTTAGCATTAGTTATGTTATCATCCAATCAGGAGAAATGGTTTTTGTTCAGTGGGTGGAGCTGAAAGAATCAGTTGCTGAAATAAGAGCAAGTGCCTCTTGTGCATGGTGGTTGGATCAGATCAGGCCCACCATGTGACAATAGGACAATGTTTCCCAGTCCTGGGACAGCACTGTAATGCTTATTTTGTTCACATAGAAGTGAGGGAGATATTCTTGACTGCAGAAAAGCAGGGAGTAGTTCATCCAGATACTCAGTGAGCCATACCAAGTTACACTAAGAAAGTGCATCTGACTGCAGTGACTAGTATGGACCAAGCACTTTGTAAGTACCAACTACAAGGGGATTGTCCAGTTCATGCAAGAGAAATAGGAGTTGACCAAAAGTTGTATTTTACTCCATAGCATCATTTACGAACCTGGGCCTAGAGCAGGTGGCAATAGTGGAAAGTCAATGTGTTATGCAAACCAGTGGCGGCAGAGAGAAAGGAAAGGTGAGGACCCTTTGTTTTTTTTGCGTAAAGTAGATGAGTGCTGCCTTAGAGTTCCAGTAAGATAATGAACAGCTAGTATCATGGTGTCAAGAGCTGCTGGAGTTGATCATTGGCTGCCTACTGCATGCACCAAACCTTTGGGTGAGTGCACAGCGAGTGATGAATTATGTATCCAGCAAATACTGCACCTATGATTTATTTGAAAATTTCATTCACACATTCTCATCCTTAGGACAAGCTCTGGTATTAGTGTACTTAACAAGATATGGTTTATCCACAGTGTTATGTATTGCATGTTCTTGATGTTGTGGTCTTGTCATGTTTACCCATGTATGTGACATGTACAATCACTGTGCTAATAAAGTTCTTTATGGAAATAAAAAAAAGTGACTCAGGCCACTAGACTCCTGTAACTACATTCCACTTGTGGATGGTCTAACCATGTAATTTACTTATCTAGATCACACTTCTGAAATATACAGTCATTATTTTATAGTTTTAAAGCACCTTTGTGGCTTAATTTTAACTTAAAGTGACACTAAACTCAGGAGTTAAATCTCAAAAATGCATTCAATGTGTGTGTTATAAAGTAGTCACTGCTCCAAGCTCGTTCCTGTGATGGACTATAATTCCAATACAGATTACCAATCTAAACCTGAGTTTGTAGTCCATCAAAGGAGCAAGTTTAGAGTGGTGACTACTTTACAACACACCATGGGGACCAAAAGTAGTCACCCTCCAGAAGGAAGGACAGTGTCAGCACCAATTTAGAGATGATTGGAGGATCTGCCGTCGAGTGATACACAAATAAGATACATTTTTATTAATAGTGAGGGTATGTGAATGCATTTTTAGGATTTAACTCCTGAGTTTAGTGTCACTTTAGCAGCTATTTGCCCCCCTGCAAAGAAGACATTTAGTACTCACCTCACTGGTTTATCACTTCAGTTGGGAAAAGAAACTACCTGCCGAAGATTCTGCTGAATTAAACACTTCGGGCGGTTGATTTTCTGGGGGCTTTGCTGGTTCCTACGTCACTACAGGACACGTTAGCGATGTGGGGACCAACCAGTAAGAGCAGCAGGGGACCAAGAATCTGACACTCCCAGAAGTGTCAGATTCTGCAGGATCTTAAAGTAGTATTAAAGTAAAGTAAAAATTTTGGCATATATCTACTTCTAGTAAGCAGTAGATATATGCCCCATTATAAAAAAAAAATTGGCAACCACCAACCCGGCAGCAGAAGTCACAGCTCCTGAACGCTGTGCAGAAGGAAGAATCGGTGGGCGCATGCGCAGTCCAGAAAATCGAGGGAGAGAGGAGGAGAGCAATGCTGAAGCTGGATGGACGCAGCCGGGGAATGCGCACGTCGGACAGACACTGTGGGACCCGAGGAGTTTGCGGTGGATCTGAAACCGGCAACAGCGCTGGAAGGACTTTGGAAAAGGAGTGGAAGCTAGTCATAAGCTGGCGGCGGGGGCAGCAGGAGCGATGAATACTTCTTTGCAGGGCATAAATGATTGCAAAGTCTGAGTTTAGCAGACTTTAAAAAGAAGCTAAAATGAATAAAAATGTATTTTTTGGTGGCTTTTGTTGCCTTCATTTACATACTAATATGTCTCCTAGCTGTACTGTTCCAGCAACTGAAAAGCAACTTGGGTAGATAGGGAAGTAGGCGTATGAAAAAATGCTAAAGCAGCCTGTAAGCGTAGAGAAGCCTCATAATGATCTGAAAGTGTGGAATAGAGAAAAGGAACGCGCACATTCTGTGTCCCTGACAGCCATGAAGGAAAGAGTCTGGGGCAGGTAATGGTAGCTCAGTTCAGTAGTCTGTTCCAGGCCTGTGTAACAGGCTGCTCGGCTATGTCATACATCTCCTGTTCTGCACACCTCTCTCATCTGGGATCAGACAGGCTTTAGATGTGAGTGAGGCAGCTCTGGTACCTCATTACAGAGGAGTATGCGGCTTCTCCTCCCCAGGAATCAGAGGGGAAGGTAAGAAGCAACAAGTCTGAGAGGGAGGGAGAGAGACATTATTCAGACGCAAGTAGGAAGGAGAGTACTGAGACAGAATCCTAAAACAGCGTCTATGTACTGCAAAACATGGAGCCCCTCAAGTGAAGACTCAAGGAAATCCTCAGTTGTAACGGTTCCAACATAGTATAGACTAGAACAGGTGTACTGATCCGCCCAAGTGAGCCAAATACAGAGGCAACTGTAGCTTATGAATATGACGGTGCGTTGGATTCATTCTTGATCTGCAGCACTGATACTTTGGCTCACGCACATGAAAATATGGCAACGTGAAGCATTTTGTAATGGATTTCTGGAGAGAAAATTAGTTTACAAGAAATTCTGCCAAACTGACATGTTTATACATTGTGAGAGGCATACTACAGATGGATGGTTAATCTTAATAATAGCACCTGATTATACATGCTGGCCTCAGACGGAATGATAAAATGAAGAATCACAGATATCAACGTTGCAAATTGTCTTTTGCTAGAAAATAGTTGTTTACCTTAAAAGAAAATCAATCGGTCAAACGTGCTTGGGTTTCCTGCCAGAGATGCTTTTTCTTTAGTGTGGAGCTTCCAAGATGACACCCCCCACACATACACTACATTTACAGTAGAAATAATTCCTAACTGGATGACATTTAGGGGCCATTTTATAATAGATATCAGCTCCCTATGATACTCTGAAGTGCCTGCATTATGCGGTCCATTCATGAAATGAGCGCTACATTGTAGTGTTGCTGTGCTATCCATTAAGCATAGCTCAGGTTCTATGTTTCAACCCACATTTTAATGAATGGGCCATAACTCATATAATTTTGTATTTTAATAAACTACTTGATTTCACCTTTTTTTCATCCCTTGTCGCATCTCAGTGTCACTGACCACCAGGTATTTTTTTAAATGAAAGCTGAAGATTTTAAAAGATTGTAAATTACTGTTTAAATGACATTCATATGGTAAAGCTTTATATGAGAGTTTAGTGATGGTTGCCCATTGTAGGAAAATACCGTAACCATTATCCTCATGTCCAGTACCTTCAGTTCCGGTAGCTGCCCTGAAACCTGTTTATTCATGAATTTTGAAATCTCATTTATGTAATCCAAACTTTAGCATCTATTTACTGGAAAGTAAAATGTTGTATCTTTCTTTGAACAGATCTCATATACTCATCAAACACCATGATAATGCTGATGGGGCAGCGGATCCCGGGATTAAAGGTGAGGGGTCAGGAGGGGGGAGTCCGTTTTTTCTTAACGGGCGGATGGCAAGAGGTTAACGTAAATATAGACAGTGGCGTCACTAGGGGGGTAACGTACGCCCCACACCCGGGTGATATCATTGTAGGGGGTGAGACCAAAATGACTGACAGTGATTGTGGTGTTACCCCCTCTGAAAAGTCAGGCACTCGGTCATGGCCTGAAAGCCCGTCAGTTGCTAGAGAGGAGGGGACCTGGCGGCATACCTTATCTCTGCCGTTGTCCATCACCAAGATGGCCATTGGCAGGTAACAGCTAAGAATGGGCCGAGTGTTCGATTCGAACATGAGTTTGAATCGAACATCGGCAGTTCGAGCGCCAAACGTTATGGGATGTTCGTGGTCTGTTCGACCGCGTACATTCCATAATACAAAATGCCCACTGAAGCTCTGATTTGTTAAAGTCTTGCACCTGACCACAGGTCAGGTGCAAGACTTTGCCCAATCAGGGCTCAGCGGAGGAGGGGCCTGAAGGAGAAAGTTCTCTATCAGGTCCCCCCATGGTGATTGACAGCAGGCGGGTGCAATAGCCAGCTTGCTATTGGCTATTGCATTTTACAAAGCGGACAAAGTGGAGGCAGAGGAGCCGCGGCCAGACTGAAGGAGAGAAGCCGACGGACCTCCGGGACAGCGAGCGGACAGACCAGGGGACCGGAGGCCGGGACAGCGAGCGGATGGACCAGGGGACCGGAGGCTGGGACAGCAGCGGAGGTAAGGGGGCCAGTACACTGTATTTATTACTTGTACCGGCAACTGTACACTTGCATTGAGTTCGTATTCGAACATTTCGGCCATTCGAATGTTCGAATACGAACCGAACAGGGGGGTGTTCGGCTCATCCCTAGTAACAGCGTGTGACGTTATGCACGTGAGGACGTGGCACCTGGTTTTCACCTGGTGGCCGCTCCGGGTGACACAACATCTCGGGTTGCACCTGAATGTGGAGGCTAGAGCACATGAACTTTTTTGATCAGTTAAAGTTGAACTTGGGGCCAGGTTATGGACATTTGAGTATTTACATATTCTTTACTAGAAAGGGCTTTAAAATAATCCCTCGCTGACCTCTGTAGCCACAGGCACTGTGAAGCAATTCATCCTTAAAGGTTACAAATTACGTGGTTTGTGTTCACATTAGAAATCAGAAAGGTGGAAGGCTGCCAATTCATTCACTGCTGGGGTGGGGGGCATCTACTGATAAACTGATGAATGACCTGACCCACTTCAGTGTCTATGCTGTGAACTTTGAGTGTATCCCGAACCACATCAGAGCCTCTGCTATGAACTTTGAGGTTAACTTGACCCATTTCAGTGCCTCTGCTGTGAACTTTAAGGTAAATTGAGTCAGTGAGGGCTTGTTCTAAAGCTCATTGACTGCTTCTGGGAGAGTGAGATTCCTGGTATCTCGCTGGGCTTAATGGTTTGATCCACCAACCCTTTGTCACTACTCTGTAGTGGTGATGAAGGGGCCAGTGGGAGCAACCTAAGCATGTAGTGGGGGACCAAGAAATAAACACTCATAGAAGGTCTCAGATTATGCAGGGTCTTCAAAAGAGACTTCCTCTTCACTACTGCACAGATCGGCAGTGCGAGCAGCAGGAGAAGTGTGTATTCCATGTCTTCGTTCCAGGAAGTCCTTTATTTTAAAGATTGATTTTTGCAACACAGTCATTAAATCAAAACAGCAGGATGGGGCTGCTCTTTCCAAACCTTATAATGAGGAAGACTCTACAGCATAGGTTCCTGAACTGTAAAAACAGAGACACTTCCTTATAAACCATACAAGGTTCTTCTCTTTTTTTCCCCTCTGCCAACCAATTTTTCTTCAAGAAAATGTAATTACAAAGTGGATGAATGACCTTTTAAGATAGTGCTTCTGAAAAAAAATAGGATATAATAACTTTGTGTAGGTACTGATGTCTTAAATTACTTTTATATTAATAAGACCCTGAGTATATTAGGTTCTAGTTTGGAATAATATCAGTTATAATTAAAAATTATAATAAATGTATTCCGCCATTTCGTCAGTCAGATATTTTATGTGTAGTAAGGTAAACAAACACAAACATCCCATTATTGTAATATAAATGTGAAAATGATCAGTGTTCCCGTTTCCTTAAGTATATCACTGTTACCATTTCAGAAGCCCACTTATAAGCTGTGTATGAGTTAGCGCACACAAGTTGTTGTTTTTTCTTGAAACCTACCTGGAGTTTAGAAGGATAAGGTGAATAATGTTTGGAATTTTGAAACAGATCTCCAGATGATTGAATAACATGTATCCTATTAGTTGCTCTGAATCAATATGCTGTAAAACTAAACTGTATCCAAAAGGACCACCCACTCACCCAACTTCCTATGTGGTGTGGCAGCAGGACTCCATCTGATCTTGCAGCCCTAAAAAGGAGGCTCTATACTCCCTCAGCTGTATAGCGCCTTATTTGTGTGGTGTATGATGTTGGAATGGTTCATTTACAACCATTCCACCTGTTGGAAGTGACAAGAACCAATTAGTGTGGTCTGTGAAAGAGAAACTGATGCCTTTGAAGTCTCGCAACATGTATAATCTGGGATGCATCTTCCAGACGGACATGTTCCTGTTAGGTTTTAATAAACCCTATTAGAGATTTCCCTAAACCTATTGTATCAGTAACAACGGTTTTACCAGAGAGGAAGTAAGGGAAAATGTTGCTGGACTGCTGGACAATGGACCCACAATCTGAAACGTGCTGCAGTGTTTTCAGTTTTTCAATATAGCCTTTTTTTTTTGATTGCCTTTACTTCAAGAGAGGGAAAACCCCCAACAAAGAAACACACACAATAAAAAGCTGGCAGGTTCTAACCTTTCCTGCTCAGGTGAAAAACATTTTATAAGAACTCTGGGAATTTAAAATACTTACTCTTTCTTGTTTTGTCTAGGGGAATCAAATAATGGTAAAACAGCGCCAATTTATGTAATTCATCTGTATATTTAGCTATTTGGTTGGAGTTCAGTTTTAATATCTGATATTAATGAGCAAAGTCCATCAATCAAATATATTATTTCCAGGTATAAGGTGACTACAGGGGCAGTAGCGATAAGTAAGTAAAATATGTGTATGTGAATAATAACTAAATGGGGAAAATGATTATAATGGGTTGTGTAATCTACTATGCTCATCATATAGATTCCTTGTATGTACACAAAAACATAAATTGTCATCAAACATTTCAAACAACAGAATCCTATTTACCTCAAAGCCGAAAATGAGGCAATTTTCTGTTCATTGCCTTGCCGCAGTCTGTTTGTGATTGAGAAAATCTATTCTTTTGAAGAGAAGGTTCTGAAGCTTTCAAGCAACAGATATTGAGTGTTATATTTTTTAATATTGCCCAAATCCTGCAGCTATCCTATAGTTTTATAAAAAGCTATTTCATCCAAGCAAATGCTCAAGCTTCTGGGGACAGCTTAGACAGTCAAATCATGCACTAAAAGAAGGAGTGCCAGACCCACTGCTGGTATTTAGTGCACATACAGTATAGCATAATATTATATAGCCATTTATTGCAAACTGCATACAGCTGTTTCAGGCTATTTGGCCATCTTCAGTGCAGTGTATGGAAACCATGGCTTCTTTGGAGCAGGGCTTGGAATGGGCAAACTCTATTCACACAACATTACCACCATTAGATGGAGCCAATAGCTATGCTTCATTGTCACCATCAAGCACCTTCCATAGTTATGGTAAGAGGGGACTAAAGCAATCACAAAGCCCTCACTCTAAACAATGCATGCTCACTAGGGATGGGCTCAATTGTTGTTCGACTCGAACATCGCTAGTTTGTGTGTTCGGCAAACACACGAACTGTCAGGGCGTTCAGCGGGCTGTTCACCGGCCGAGCACCCCGCAATGCACTGTGTGCATTGGAGAGCCCTGATTGGGTAAAGCAATGCACCTGACCACAGGTCAAGTGCAAGACTTTGCCCAATCATGGCATTGTGCACTAAAGAGCCTTGATTGGGCAAAGTAATGATGACTTTGCCTAATCATGGCTCACAGTTAAAGGGGAACTGTGAGGTGAGTGCTTTTCACTCACCTCATAGTTCTAGCCGACCTGTGACAATGAGATCGGGAGGTGAGCGAACACATACAGGCGTTCGCTCACCTCTCGATCCTGTCACGGCTCACTTCCGTGACAGGCAAAGGGCTAGTTTGTGTCCTCCCGTTACCCTAAGGAGAACTATGGGGAAAAGCCTTAACCCCATAGTTCTCCTTTAAGTGCCAGCCCCACACTATATAAGGCTGCTTACACGCCAGCCTTATGTAGTCTGTTGCTGGAGTTAAATATAGAGTGTTTCTGTCAATGTAGACAGTGTAGTATAGTGTAGTGCAGTGCAATGCAGTGAAGTGAAAGCTAACTTGTGTCAGTGTAGTGAAGTGTCAGTGCTTTGTACAGCATTTAATACTATATGCAGTGCTTTGTACTGTATATAGTATTATTTTCAATGCTGTATATGCGGTGGTGTTTCTCCTGCGTCACCAGTATGCCCCCTTTTTTTTTTAATAACAAGTCATTGTACAACAGTTTATAGTGTACCAAGTACCACATTCGATAAAGAATTGCACCCAAGCACCAATTTCCCATCCCACATTCTATAATAAGCCTCACATGTCTGAAAGGCCAACATGTAGACAGGTGTGTATATAATTTGAATTTTTAGAGCAGGGTCCAATTCTGCACTCGTCAAGAAAAACTGAAGGGTTACGGTGTGAAAAAGCACCGCCAACCCTAAAGGCCTAATTTTAAAGCACCTGTTGTTACTTTCATCCAACGTCTGCAAAGGAGACATCAGAATTTATCCCAAAAATCTCTAACCTTGTTCCGAGTGTCCTAAAATGTGTCTTCATATTCATACAGGCTGCCTCCCCAAGCAGTTGTTTACAAGATTAAGGGAAAACCAGTTACCGGCAATTTAAATGTCATTTTTTTTCTTTATAAATGTCAGTTTTGCTGCAGTAGGTTCTATACATCGTACAAATGTGCCACTTCACAGGCAGTTTAAAGGGACCCCCCCAGACACGATATTTAAAGGAATTTTTCATTTTTATTGTTTCACTTTAAGCAACATTAAAATCCCTGCTCCTTTAAAAACTGTATTTTTTTAAAGTGTTTTTTTCATTGATACATGTCCCCCAGGGCAGTACCCGAACCGGGCAGAATTGTCTGGCAGGTGTACCTGAAGCACAAAACTGGCTGAAGAGAAAAATACATCAGGCAAGGCAGGTATGTTTATGTATTTCAACAATATATTTAGCAGTTCAGCTTTACAAAGCTTGTATACGCTGTGCCATGTGGCTGCCGTAGACCTAGGCCATGTGGGCCTATAGTCAGGGCCGGATTTACTCTCTGCTGCCCCAAGGCCGGGTTCCTAAATGTGCCCCCCT
>NW_017306855.1:413354-437932 GCF_000935625.1 Nanorana parkeri | reverse complement strand
TTAATTTTTATTAATTTTTTTTACTTTTTTCAATTTTTGTTTATCTTATTATCTTTTACTTTTTATGTTTTAAATTATAATTTTTTACTTTTTAATAATTTTTGTTATCTTATTTTTTACTTTTTATAATTTTTTAATTGTAATTACTATTTTTTACTTCCATCCTGAAGAGAAGATCTCCAGCCGGCGGGGAGAAAGGTAGCTTGCGAGGGGGGCGTCAGGGGAGAATGGACCAGCAGGCTGCATACAAGTGATCTCGGCGACATCGCCGAGATCACTTGTAAACGAATGAGCGGCGTCTAGGCTGTACATTTAGCCCTGCTTGGTCAAAGCTGGGCTAAATGTAGAAAACAACTACCCGCTCAGTGCCCGGAACTTCATGTCCCTGGCGTCGGGCGATAGGAATTCCACACCCCTGCCACCCCTCTGCTCCCTGCCGCCCCAAGGCTGAGCCTTGTGGGAAATCCATCCCTGCCTATAGTAATTACTGCCTTGGCTAGTGGCTAGGAACACGTGACTAGCTTGTGTTTCTGTTTTGCAGCGTTTGTTTGTAAATGTGTTACTTGTTAATGCGTACATTTTCTCCCTCT
This sequence comes from Nanorana parkeri, assembly GCF_000935625.1. NCBI lineage: Eukaryota > Metazoa > Chordata > Amphibia > Anura > Dicroglossidae > Nanorana > Nanorana parkeri. The sequence goes on along the minus strand of NW_017306855.1, from coordinate 437,342 downwards.
TTGAAATACTAAGCCTTTTATAAAACCTCAGGGATACATATAGCACAGGGGTTTAGTTTAATGCTTTATTCACTGTTCTGAACAGAAAATTACCTCCTTCAGTAATTATATGAAACATACTGTATCATGGCGCTGACAAGTACTGGTGATGGAAGGCTGCAGTATGTGTTTATCTCTTTTAACGACAGATATGTCACAGCACAAGTGTTTTCCCTGGATTGGCTTTTTTTTATATATTTAATACCTAAAGAATAAGTGCCTATCATATATATATATATAAGGAGGGCAAAGACAGGCTCTGTACTGAGATGTCATTTTGGATGGTAATAAACTGTTCAAACCAGCTAATTACATTCCAGATACATTAAAAGAAAACGGGTGTAAAGTCCAACAGTTTGTTTTCCTTAGAACGCAGCCACAGTCTGAGTAGTAAAGCCTGTCCCCCGTCAGCAGGCTGTATAAATGTCCCTTCCTCTCTGTGTGAAAGCATTTGATGGTAGGTGGGAGGAAGCTTTAAAGGACATGTTCACATAGGGTGAGGTTTTTCAAACCCAAGAACAAAAGTGTAATATGTTGTCGCATACCAGCCCTTACATGATGTGGCTGCATAAGCTTCCTTTTTGTACTGTGTTCCATTGTGCTGTAAGTCTTGGTCGAGGGGAAAGCACAGAGATGACCTCACCAATATCTTCTTCATTGGCCAATCTTTAGACCGTGGGAGGTGAGGTGACTGAAGAAGTCAAAATTCAGGAGACATTTTCTCCCATAGTCACCCATCAGATTGGTGGTTATCTAGTCTAGGCTATAGTCAGGGAGCTGGTCTGAAGGGTAAAGGAAGAAGCCCCAAAAAATGAAGATTGAGGTCGGCAAAGGCGAATAGATATAACAGATGAAGTGCCGGTCTTTCATAGGTTTTCAACAATTTTGTTTTTATTTGATGAGGAATATACTGTATATGCATAAAAACACTGTCTCAATGCGTTTTGTGGCTTTATTCTGGATACTTCCTCTTGTAGCCAGGTTCCTATGAAAAGCTGACAATGTAACATGCTACCAAGACTATGGTACTTTCCATGATGGTGCCACTTTTCATAGACGTGCTGGAGGTATCTTGTAGGTCTTTTGGTATATTTCTACGTACCTGCTGTGATGTTTGGGGATATTAGAAAATATGGTGAGCGCTTAAGGATGCAGGCCACTTGCAATATCTTCTGTTTAAGGGCTTGGTGGCCAACTTTTATTCAAATAAAAGTTAATACATCCACCTTGGATACCCTTGCAGGGGTTGTTCACCATAACCTCCATGCAATACTTGCAACATAACACAAGTTTACCCTCCTGGCTTCCACTTTAAACATTAGCGCTTCTGAACCACTGGTCCTCTTGGAAATGCTGTCCCACGCTTGTACTGGTGACCCCTCAGGCTCCCGCCTCTCCTAGCCTCACCAGTTCTATCCTCGCCTCCCTGGCTGTCTTCATGTGCCTCTAGCACACACACCAGCTGACTCCACTTTGACTTCTGGGGAAGTCCTCCTGACTTTTGAACATGGTCTGTTCCTATTTCCCAGCAGGAGGGCTGTGCACACATGTGCAATCATTAGGTGCTGATCACTACTAAAGCCCCGTCCCTGGACTGGAGCTTTCTTCCCTCCTGAATCACTTTGAAATCTCCCAGTTCCACTATCCCAAGCAGAACCCAGACGGACCCTTGCTTCCTGACACCTATTTGCCCCTCTGGCTGAGAGTCCTGGGTGATCATAACACCCAATTCTACAGTGGGATTGCCACACAATAGCACACTACTTATATTACTTGAGAATATGTTGTTTGAGATAAGAGGATCAGCAAGGTACAATTACTGTGTCTAAGCAGTAAGCAAAACTGACACACATAATGAGACAAAATGGCTGCCCCAGTTACATTTTTAGTTACAAACTATTAACAAAAACAACGTTTTCAGAACATAAGCACATACTGATAAGATTATTTATGTTAAGATGATCTCTCTCACATGAATAAAGAAAAAAAAACAGTAAAAAGAGGTACAGTATTTTTAATGCAAGTGCTTATTGAGCTGTTTGCTTAGCTATGTACTATACCCTGCTGTGATTAAAGGGGTGTGTGGGGTCTAGCCGTCCGTTCATGGGCTCAAGGAGAGGATCCATTCAGGAAGATAAAAAAAGAGGAAGCAGAGGAGGAAGATATAAAGACGAGCCCCTATGGTCAATTTTGCTTTTTCAATCTGCATGATTGAAACATGTGTCTGAATTTAACGCGTACCAGAAGGAGCAAAACGCTAATAAATGAAAATGCAGATGAATGGTCCTTGAACAAATGTGCTTTATTTTAAGCTAGAAATTTGTAGCCAATATGTTTCTGGGTATTAATGTATTCCCTTCATCAGAACTTAAAGACAACTTTGCTTTTCGTTACATTAAAGGAGAACTATGGGGTCAGTGTTTTTCCCCATAGTTCTCCTTAGGGTAACGGGAGGACACAAACTAGCGTCCTCCCGTTGCCCTAAGCTCAGTATACCGCAAGCTACAGCTCGCGGTATACTGAGACGCCGCAGCCGGAGCGGATCCCGACGTAGATGACGGGATCCGCCCAGCTGCGTGAGTGACAGCTGGCTCTGCCTATCTAGAGGCAGAGCCAGCTGTACCCGCCCTCCCCTGTCCGTCCCTCCCGTCAGTGCTGGCGGATCGAAGCGGGGAGGGGGGGATCCCTGCGGGGAGCGGTGACTGACAGTCACGGCTCTCTGCAGGGAGATGATCGAGAAGTGAGCGAGCGACGGTATGTGTTCACTCACCTCCCGATCTACTGAGCCGACCTGTGACAATGAGACTGTCACAGGTCGGCTAGAACTATGAGGGGAGTGGAAATCACTCATCTCATAGTTCTCCTTTAATAAATATTCCCCCATTGAAAGGAGAAGTATGAGGTGAGTGAAAATCACTCATCCTCATAGTTCGAGCCGACGTGTGACAATGAAACTGTCACACGTCAGCTCAATAGATCGGGAGGGGAGTGAACACATACCGTCGCTCGCTCACTTCTCGATCATCTCCCTGCAGAGAGCCGTGACTGTCAGTCACCGCTCCCCGCAGGGATTCCCCCCTCCCCGCTTCGATCCGCCAGCACTGACTGGAGGAACGTACAGGGGAGGGCGGGTACAGCTGGCTCTGCCTCTAGATAGGCAGAGCAAGCTGTCATTCACGCAGCTGGGTGAATCTCGATAGTAATGTCGGGATGCATCGCGGCTGCAGTGGTCTCAGTATACCGCGAGCTGTAGCTTGCGATATACTGAGCTTTGGGTCCCGGGAGGACGCTAGCATATGTCCTCCCGTGACCCTTAAGAGAACTATGTGGAAAAACACTTACCCCATAGTTCTCCTTTAAGAGCTAGTAGCCCAGTGTCACCTTTAGGCTGCAGTAGGATTTTTTAAATAGTATACTTGTTGGATATGGTTGCACTATTAAAAATAATAAATATAAATAGTGCATTTGTCAACCCCTAGTAAAGAGCAGAGTTTTAAATCAAAACAGTGTACCAAACAAAAGCATTATATGCCCTAAAATTATATTTTAAAAAAATTAGGTATGCAAATTAGTTATAGCCAATATTGTCAATTTAACTGACACATGCTAATGCTTCTAAATTTGGCCTGGACATATAAGCAATGACCTCTGTTCACAAAAGGGTTATTCCTCCACTCCCCCCAGTGGAAGCCACATAGTTAAACACTTACCTTAACTGATTTTTCCCATGATCTTGCCCTGCCCATTGCTACACAGCCTTTTCACACAAAAAAGTACATCCAAGTTGATCTACTATTAAGCATCCACAGCACTTGCTTAATCCGTTCCTCTGGATGAAGCTGTATTCCTTAGATGACTCGGACCCAGCCATGGGAGTAAATAGGACATGTGCGATTCGTTTAGTTCCGAATTAAAATTTGGACGAATTTTCCAAAATTTGGACATTCGGACACATCCGAATTTCTGAATTCCAATGCAACCGAATGTGTCCGAATTCGAATTTCGGTTTCCGAATTTCAGATCCCGTCGGAATTTCGTTCAAAAACTAAACTGAATCGGATGTGACTTGTGACTTTTCTGGACAATCAGATGTGTTTTTCGGTTTAATGCATCCGAATGGGTCTGAACATGAATTTTCGTTACGTAACAAAAATTTGTGTTCAGTATATACATATAATATTAATGCTGAGGCTCCCAGACCCGAATGGTATTCGGGAGCTCACGCCTACAATTCAGAAAATCGGATCACGAATGCCATTCGGGTCTAGGAGATTCAGCTTAAGTATTAATCTCTGTATATGGTTTTCTGCTTTACTTGGAACAAATATGCGTAAACTGACCCGAAACGAACGAAATTCGGATTTCGTCCGAATCCAAAACCTGAATCAAATTGAATTTTGGATCCGAATCCTGAATTTCGAAATATTCGAACCAAATTTTTCTGGAGCTTACATGTCTAGAGTAAATAAAGCAAGTGCCACATATGCTCAGTAAGAGGTTGATGTGGCTAGGATTTTTCTGTGCATAGACAGGACCACAGAGTGAAGACCTTCGGAGTGGGACTAAAAGTAATTATGTGTTTATGTGGCTTCCATTTGGGGGTGGGAAGAAGCTTTAAAAGAACATGTTCACTAAAAATGAGGCTTTTCAAACCCAAGAACAAAAATGTCATATATTGAAGCATACCAGTCCTTAGAAGTGGTGGCTGCATAAGTGTAATGGATCCCCGCCAACTGCACATGTGCCAGGCGCGCGTTCGCGTACCATTCAGGACTGCGCCATTCCACGCATGCGCAGAAGCGATCAATTACCCGCACGGAAACGCGCCATAGTGGTGCACAGGAAGTGACTCATAACAGCTATCACTTCCCCTATATAAGCTCAGCCACAGCACCACCATGTTGCTGGATTATCGTCAGCTATTCCTTGTTCCTGTGATTCCGTTATTCTTGCCTGATTATTTGTGACCTGGATTTCCTTGACGACCCTTGATTGCTGCCTGCCTTGACCTCGGAACTGTTTGCTTGACTACTTTTTTACCTGACCCATTTGTACCTTGATTGCCCGCTTGGATTTGACCTCGGCTCGTCCCAATGGATTACTGCTTACACGGTGCCCAACACCACTGGCACTCCTGCCACTTGTTGTCCTTCTGGTCTCTGTTCCCATCCCCAGAGTCCCCCAGGACACAAGGTGCATGGGAAGCCTCCTCTCACATCCGGTCTCCAATAAGGTACGTAACAATAATCTTTCTTTTTGTACTGTGTTCCACTGTGCTGTAAGACTACACTGAACTTGGACAAAAGGAGAGCACAGAGATGACCTCACAAATGAGCTTCTTCACTGGCCAATCACTAGGCCATGGCAGGGGAGGTGACCGAAGAAGCAGAAATTCAGCAGACATTTTTTCCCATAGTCACCTGTCAGATTGGCGATTATCATACTCAAGAACATTTTTTCCAACAGTGACCTAGCTTGGCCACCCATTGATCAGCTGGGTTATTACTATCACAATTTGACAGAGGGATGGGTGTTGAACTGTGCACATAGAGGATGTTTGCAGCTCTAAGAGTAAGATGGGACATAAATTCCTTGAGATTATGTTTTTTTTCTTGGCATTCCACTTTTAAGAACTTTTGTGTATGAGCTGCTTTCTTCAAAGAGGTTTCTGCCCACACCATTTTAAATAAAAAATAGACTTTTTTTCATAAATAATGTGAAAGGTGTGGGCCACAGGCATATCCAACTGTGCGAAGTGTTTTTATGGCCACCCTGGACGTGATTAAAATTAACCTTAAGGCCTCGCTAACACTGTGCTAAAGAGTAAGCAATGTAGTGTTTTTTAGAGTCAGCATTCTGCCAGCAGCTAGACTGTTATGTTAAAAGCCATTAATGATAATAGGCAAGGGGTATCAATGCAAGTGGCATTCATAGCTGCAAAGTGAGAACGGAACTAATCAGCTCAGTACACAGTTTTTAGACGTAAGAGTTTGTTGGTGTCACATTTCCTGCCCTAAAGTACCCTAAAAAAGCCATAGTGTGAGCAAGACCCACAGCTGCTTTTTTCCTTCTCATACTGTAAGACTAGAATAATGGTATTTCAAATCCATATACTGTTAAAAGTGACACCTCAGTGGAAGATGAAAGGGAATACTGTCCATTATAATATATAATACAATATACGGCTAAAAGTGTGTTGACACAAGACCAACGCACCTACTGGACATGTGCGTTTCGTTTTCGCTCCGAATCAAAATTCGTACGAATTTTCCAAAGTTTGGACGTTCGGACACATCCGAATTTGCGAATCCCAATGTGTACGAATCCAATTTTCCATTTACGAATTTTGGATCCTGTCTTAATTTCGTTCAAAAACTAAACTGAATCGAACATGTGACTTTTCTGGCCAATCAGATGTGTTTTTTGGTTTAATGCATGCGAATGGGTCTGAACACAAATTTTCGTTACGGCAACATGGGAGCCATATACAGTATATACATATAATACTAAAGCTGAGACTCCTAGATCTGAATGGCATTCGGGATTCGAATTTCCAAATTGCATTCGGGAACTCCCAAATGCCATTCAGGTCTGGGAGCCTCAGCTTTAGTAATATACCGTTTCCCCGAAAATAAGGCCTACCCCGAAAATAAGGCCTACCCCGAAAATAAGGCCTACCCCGAAAATAAGGCCTACCCCGAAAATAAGACCTTGTGTGTTTCTTTGAGCCAAAAAAAATATAAGACAGTGGGGTCTATTCACAAAGCTGCCGAGGGCAGCTGAGTGAATGACCGATCAGAAGTGAAGTGAGCCGAACACTGTTCGGCTATTCACTTCAGGCTGGTACGGCTGATTTCAGCCGTACATCGGCTGAAATCAGCCGTACATCGGCTTGCTTCGTGTGGCTGCGGATCAGCCGAACATGCTTATGGCTTTCAGCACGGCTCAGCGCTCGACTGAGCTGCTCGGCCGTGATCGGCAGCTGTACGGGCTATTGTGAATAGCCCGTACAGCACCCCCTCGGTTCTCCTGAACCGAAGGGGTCCTGGGGCCGAAGCCAGCCGAAGGATCGGCCGAAGCTACGGCCAGATCCTTCGGCAGCTTTGTGAATAGACCCCAGTGTCTTATTTTCTGGAAACACAGTATGTATATGGCTCCCAGACCTGAATGGCATTTGGGAGCTCCCGAATGCAATTCGGAAATTCGGATCCCGAATGCCATTCGGGTCTAGGAGATTCACCATTTAGTATTAATATCTGTATATGGTTTTCTGTGGTATTCGCAACGAATATTCGTAAATTCATATGAAATAAATGAAAATTCGGATTTCGTTCGAAACCCGTACCAAATTGAATTTCGGATCCGAATCCCGAAATAACTAAATATCCGAACTGAACCGAATTTTTCTGCAACTTACATGTCTAACACCTACCTATATGCAGACCCCCACCCCCTCCAAATTATTAACTTCAGATGTTCCAAGCAAAGAGTCCTGTTTCTGGTACAGTATACAAAGACATTCTAGACCAGGCAATGGCAAACTCTGGCCCTCCAGCTGCTGTGGATTAACAAATCCTATTGGCTTAATGGACACATCTTCCCACAGGCACACTCACAAATCTAGTGGAAAGCCTTCCTAGAAGAGTAAAGACTTCCAGGGGTGCAACTCCATCTTAATGCCTATGGTTTCACAATAGGATGTCGAAAAAAGCCAATATAGTTGTAATGGTCAGATGTCCACAAACCCTCAGCCATGTAGCGCTCTTTGAAGGTTGACCCAAGGAAGAAGGACCAAAGGGCTGATTAGTTAGTGGTAGTTTGCACTCTTATAGTATACTGTTGAGCTTTCAAATTTCTATTTTTAAAGACTTTTACTAAAAAGTCCAAATTCAGACAAATTTTTGGGATTAAGGAAGGCTTAGAACCTCTGTCAACTTTTATGTTGTCCCCATTTGGGAGATTTCCCCCTCATTTTCTGTCTGCCAGAACAGGAAGAAAGGGAAGTAGACTAAGTGAGAACATTTTAGAACCTTTATCACAATTTTCCTGCTGTCTGTGTACCCATGAGGCAAATATTCCCTCACTTCCTATCCAAGTGACAACCATCATAACAGAAAGTGAAGGAAAATCTTTTCAATACAAACACAGAAAACAGAAGTTTTAAACCTTCTCCATTCTATTCAAAAGTAAACAAATTTAAATAAAGTTTTGCCTGGTTTGGGCTTTAAGATTTGCTCACAAGTTTTACACATCGAGCAAGAAACAGAAGCTCATGTTTCTTATCTGTGTTCTCCTCCCACCGCCTCAATACTGGTTCTTTGTAGAGAACAAAATGAAAGAGCACATCAGTAATTACAGTGTGCGTAAGGATCTTCCTGTCACAGCTACAGCAGGCAGAGGATACAATTTTAACTTTAAATACAATATTTAAAGAAGGAAAAAAATCAAACTATTTACTGTACATCTATTTGGTTAAATACTTACATAGATGCACAGCTGAGATGAAGATTTAAAAGGAGAGGAACAAGTTTGAATACATATTTTAAGAGAAACAGCCGTTGTCGGATTTCATATTTATTTATTGGTGCTGTGCAGAATAAGGAGTGATTTCGGAGGAATGGATTTCACTGCAAAATTACTGATTTCGCCCTCGGAAAAATTCCACTGAAGCGGAAAAGCTCATATTCGCTCATTCAGCTCCTTAAGACAACATTTTCTTAAAAAAGGAAAATGATCTACTATATTTTTTGTCTTTTTAGGGTGTGTGTTTTTTTATTAAGGAAAGATTAATTTATTTAATTTACTGTTCTTTGTATTTGTTTTTTTTTTAACCGAATGTTACATAGTAGGTAAGGTTGAATAAAGACACAGGTCCATCAGGTTCAACCTATATAGTGTGTGTGCGTGATGTGTGTGTATAATGCTCGGAATTTCAATAACCCTTTATGTTTTGTGATCCGAAGAACTCATCCAAGTGTTTTTTTTGAAGCAGTTTATGTTTCCCGCTGATACAGCTATCTGTGGAAGTGATTTCCACATTTTTAACCACTCTCCGAGTCAAATACCCCTCACGCAGTTTAACCACCTGCAGACCGGGGTTTTAAATTCCCTCCCTGTCCAGGCCATTTTTTAGTATTCTGAAATTAGTTTAATACCATTTTTGGGGACAGATAGAGCTTTCTTTTGGTGGTATTTAATCACCACTGGGGTTTTTATTTTTTACTATATAAAGAAAAAAGTACCCAAATTTTTTAGATTTTAAAAGAGAGGGTCACGTCGGGTAAATGAAGTGATTGTAAATCAGTGATTGAGCACAATCGACGTCTTCACATGTAGGGGCACCCAACATGTTTGTTTTTGTATGTGTGTGGCGGGGGGCTTTAAAAAATGTTTTGTGGTTTTTTTCAATTTTTTTTTATATGTGACTTAAATTTTTTTAATATGTGACTCATTTTTTTTTATGTGACCCATTTTTTTTAAACTTTTTTTTTTACACTTTACTTTACTGCTATCACATAGGGGGATAAGAATAAGGATTCCCCTATGTGATAGCACATTTACAGTGACAGTTCCTCTTTATGGAAACATCAGGGGTCTATATGACCTCTAATGTCACCTAGGGACCCCAAAGAAGCTGATGAAGCAGAGATCTGCTTCACCAGCTTCTCTCCGGCTTCAGAAGCTGGTGAAATGACAGCTGAAAGTGGAAGTGATGTAATATACCGGCGGGAGCTCGTGTGCTGATCTCCCTCTGGTCTCCGTTCCCAGACCTGCTGTGCCGGTCCTGGGCCCGCACAGGGTATAGTGCAGCCTGGAATAGGCGGAGGCAAGAGGGGGGCGCACGCATGCAGACAACATGCAAGCGATCGGGTGGCTCTATATTGGGCAACTCTTCCATTATTGAGCCTTTAAGCCTAACCTCCTCGACAGTCAAGAGTAGATTCCCTCAAAACAAAAACCTGGAAGCAGCTAGGCCTCATTCATAATTATAGCCAACACAGAAGCTAGGAATAATCCACTCATTTTGTGCCATGAAAGGCAGCCCTGGATGACAGCCCTATATATATGGTGCCATGCCCCATCCCTACTATTAAGGGCTCTCACTTGCCTCCCTATGACATCACTGGGGCCTGGCAATTGGCTTCTCAGGCACCTAGTGCTGCACCATGGAAGGGAGGAGAGTAGTAGGGAGGGGATAATGACAGCACAGTACTGAAAACGAACAGAGTAAACATAGGGAAAAGTAGTGGCTGAACATGGTGGAATTGCTTTGCCAGCTCTACAACCAAACAAGGGGTGCCACATAATGTGGGAGGCACCTAAATTAATAAATCTGCATAGAATTATAAATTCAAGTACAAAACCATCAGTTGAGAGTCGACAATCATTTAGCTGATAACTATCTAACAATATGAAGGCAAACCGTGGCCAACACGTTTCAGGGGCCAAAAAATCCCCCTTCGTCAGGGTTTAAACAGACTTAAATAGCTGGACTTCTTACTGGACTCTTATCTACGAGCTTCTGAGCGATATTCTGATTTTGAATTTTCTATCTGCAGCTAAAAAAAAACGTCTCGATGGATGTGTTGTAAGGACACTGGGAAGCAAAGGGAAGGTGAGCCTAAACAATGGGTGGTGGCCAATTAAGTGAACCTGTTGCTTTGCCCAGCATGGGAAAATCAGAGATTCACTTTATGCACAAAAAAAATAAAGTTAAAAGCAATTTGCTTTTCAAAAGAATAACTTGGCTAATGCTGGAGTATTTACTGAGCAGGAAAAAGTGAGTGGAATTTTTTTTCAAGCAGACTGCAGGAATATTAATAAGCTGGAATCACAGCATCTCTGAAAACAAAGGAGGAACACACAGGAACAAGATCATAGGGTTCGATATCCTGGAGACTCAGCGCTTTATTCACTACAAGCCTTGCCTGTGTATAGATGAAGAGGGATGTCGGTATGCACAAGAGAGATGGCAACAGGTGATGTCGTCAGATGATTAGACAGAAAGGCAGCTGGTGGCCAGAAAGGCAGAAGACAACTATTCTTTTACTGACTTTTTCTTAGTCTGGGAGGCTCTGTCTTATTTATCTAGTTACATCTGAGAATCCAAGATGTTCTGAAGATATAAAAGCCCCAAAGAGCACATTGATTGTCTGCTGCTCCATAAAAGATTTGCATCAAAGCTAAAGTAGAACCTCTATAACAGGGGTACGCAAACTCTGGCCCTCCAGTTGTGGTGCAACTACAGTTAGTAGTAGTTAGGCATTGCAAAACCCTGAAAGCCACAGGTATGATTAATGCAAAGCCCTAGGATTCACACCTTCCGACAATCCCAGAAGTTTCAGAGATGCTAAAAAATGTAGGTACTATTTTCAGGGGAGAGAAATTAAGAAATAGAGGCACACTAAATTATTAGCATGTGTATTATTATTACATAGTATTTATATAGTGCCAACAGTTTGCGCAGCACATCTGACTTTTACATTTGTGCCTCATTATGGCCACTAGGTAGAGCTGAAGAGCAGAAATTCCAGTGCTCCTCAGCTCCACCTAGTGGCCCTAAAGTGATATTGCGCATGTAAAAGTCAGATTTTCGCAGAACCAACAGGTCTGCGAATGTTTTATAAATACACCCCTTACTTGCTTTGTTTAACTTGCTACGCATGGGGTATGAATTATTACTTACCTTACTCACTGCACTGGCAGGCTCCAGTGCTCTCCATGGCACTCAAGGCTATGGGCAGTTCATGGGTGTCATCCTACAGACCCTGCATTATACATGGAGGAGGCAAGTATGCGACCGTGGTTGGGAGCATCATAGAGAGGAGGCTACGGTAAACTGATCACATGGATGGAAGGAGCCTGCCAGAGTGAGGAGTAAGGTAAGTACTACTCTTTATCCCTGCACTCCTAGACTTAATGAGCACTTAACAATTGTGGTGCATGGGGGAAAGGGGCAGATGCCACGGCAAGGATCTTTTTAGTCTTCTGCCCGGAGTTGGCCTTTAAATTGTGTTCTTTCATATGTGCCAGAAGTACAGCTTTAAAAGGCTTGGAAAATGTCACACCACACAGTATGCAACACAGATACACACTGTGCCTATCACACAAGCTGTGGTGCCAGTCCTGCCATTAACATCACCCTGCTTGTTTAATGTACATCACGCATGCAGAAAAAGCTTCTATATGTTATTGCCATGGAAGCAGAAGTGTGTGATGGCTCCTTCCTGGAGTGAGGGCAGAGGAGGGTCACATAATCCCCCACAACAGAATGTGCATGTGAGCCACATGAGTCGATTTACTAAAGAAATGGAAAATGTTGACTTCGCTCATACAAAGGGTCTATATTCACTCCAATGAAGTGCAAAGCACTTGTTTCTCCTATAACTGAATTTAATGGAAAAAAAAAAATTCCAATAAATGTTTAAAAAAAAAATCAAATGGGGGACATTTATCAATTTGGCCCATCATCAGCGTCTTTTAGATTGTGCCATCTCTAGTGCATATAGCGACAGATTTATTATCCTATGCCTCATTCCTAAATATCTTTGTATGGAGAATTGCCTCAAAATTCTCACAAACTTGTAGAGAACTACTTGGAGGACTGCTGACTCGAGGGTACAAAGCTGAGTTATCTTTATGCTACTTGCAGAAGTGCCACACTTGTAGAATGTGCAACAGTTTGGAGGTATTTTAATATTGTAAATGCTGAAAACAAATAATGCGCGGTTGAGAAATTTAGCAAAATGTCACAAAACATGTGCAAACATTCAAATGCGGCAAGAGCACAAAAAGGACTTTGCATGAGATTTTGGCCTTGTGACTATAAAATTTTGTTGCAAACGTTAACAAATTTCCCCCATTGTATTTTAAATGCATTTAGGCCCCTTTCACATTGGGCGCCATCCATTAGTCTCAGCAGGCGCTCCATGTAGTATCAAAACATATGTGACACGTGTGTCCATTCCGATTTTGCATCCATCTTGGGATGGAGGAAAAAAAGATCCATGTAAGCACTATGGGTGGTCGGGTGTAAATGGACGTGCGTTCATTCGGCCACATCCAGGTAATAAAAGTGCATCTGAACCCAGAAATGGGTGGATATAGGCGGGTGCCAGTCCCACAGGGATGTATTATAGTCTGTTTTTATATCGGTCTATAGTTCAGCTATTGGTTAAATTATTATGTAGTTAGTTTTGAGATCAGTATGGCACAGTACTGGACACTGGGGGTCAGCAGATCACAATGCAGTGTAAACATGGTGTGTGAACCTTCTTTACTAAATCCATATGTACAGGGCCGGATTTGCCACAAGGCCACCAGGGGTGGCAAGGAGCACAGGGGCGGTACGGGTGTGGAATCTCCTAACATGTAGTTCCAGCCATCGGGTGGGTGGTTGTTTTCTACATTTAGCCCTGCTTTGGGCAAGCAAGGCTAACTGCAGAGCAGAGAAGCCACTTGTTTGTTTACAAGTGATCCCGGCAATGTCACCAGGTTCACTTGTAATAACAGTGCAGGTCCATCCTCCCCCCCGCGCCTACCTCTCTCCTCGCTGGAGATCTTCAGGCTCAGTGTCGTCGTCGTCATCAGCCCATCCGCCGTGTAGCAGAGCGGAGAACGTCTGTTCTCCGCTCTGCGTAATCAGTGAGAGAGGAGAGCTGCACTCGCTTGTATATGGAGTCTCCACATGTCATGGGTGTGTATAGTCTCCACCCCTCTCTCCAATGATGAACAAGATCCTTGAAACACCTTCAAATGACCGGCGCCCAACTTATATTCACACCCACAACCAACGAAGGACTGGGCCACCCTGGGATCACTCACATGCCTAATAGGGTCACAGGGGTGACACATATCTGATGATGATACAACTTTCCTTTATTTTTTATCATCAGCAGAGAATGCATTTCCTGTCTGCTGCCTTTTATATTAGATGTGAGCCAAACCTTCCACTGGATCCCGGCCAGACATCCCAGCAAGGGACATTGTGACAGTGCTGTGACTCCGCTAGAATCTGGAGGACATCCAGGAACCTGACCCGGAGTCCTCCGCCGACCAGAAGACACACAGGTAAAAGATACATCGCTCCAATCATACATAAATCACTCTGTATAACACAGATACACACCGCTCTGCATAATACAGATACACACCGCTCTGTATAATACAGATACACACCACTCTGTATAATACAGATACACACCGCTCTGTATAATACAGATACACACCGCTCTGTATAATACAGATACACACCACTCTGTATAATACAGATACACACCGCTCTGTATATAATACAGATACACACCGCCCTGTGTATAACAGAGGCACAAAATCTCTGCCCCCAATATAACACACATACACACACTGATATACACTGCTCTGTGTATATAGCAGGCACACACTGTTGTCCTTACAAGTCACACTGCGTGACACCCTTTAGAAAGGGCGCAGATTCCCAGAAGCCTTGGCTAACACGGGAACTTGGCGAATTGTGCTGCTGAATTAATTAGCATGAAATTGGAAGCAATTACCATAATAATGAAGTGGAATATTTAACTACCTGAGGAGGGAGGGCAGCGGAGAAGCGGATATTTACCAAAAAGAGATTAGAAGAGGTAATTTGTGTTAATACAAGTCAACAATGATTTAACCTCTTTGCTGCATAAAAATATCAGAAAATGGGGTATCTATATTCCAATCTTCAGTTGATTAGGGGGTTACTTGGTGGGACTTCATCCGAAGAAAGATCAAGCAATGGTCCAAAAAAGTACAGGTTTAAGTTCCTAGAGAGGCAGAGACAAAGCTGGACTCAAGTCAAACAGCTAAATACACAGATGAAATAACCATAGCTGATTTTACCCCCCAAAAGATTTCTGTTAATCCAGTCCTGAGATGTACACATCTCTGCCACACAGCATTTCCTTTTCTGGCTAGACAGGAGAGTAGATTCTTCTCTGTTGCAGTTAAAGAGGAACTCCGGTTATTTAAAAAAAATAATCCTTGCAGTGGGGCTACCCCCACACTGGAAGGGTTTTGGTCCAAACCGTTTTCATTTAGTTTTGGGTTGAGTAGGGATTTCTTTAAACCCCTGTTAATATTTATTTACTATGCTGACTGTGTCCCATTGGGGATATTTTCCTTCACTCCCTTCCCAAGAGACACAACAGGAAGTAAGAGGACACGCAAAGAAATCCTATGTTGTCTCCTATGTGCCTTGTCCTAGCACAAACTTCTGTCTCATTTGCAATTTTTTTATAACCTTTATTTCTTAGAAACAACAGATTCAGCTAATGCATTTAGGTGTATCTGGACAACCCCCTTCTTCAGGGCTCGAACAACGATTTGTAATACAATCAGGATGAAATTACATCCTAGAATTGAGCCTGCATTGAGGCTAGCTAACACAGAGTTTGATCCAGCCCAATCTATACATGCCATTAAAACACACTAGCCTCAATTTAGGCCTTTGTATGTCATCTTCATCCTGATTGCATTACAAATTATTGTTCAAGCCCTGGAGAAGGGGGAGTCCCTCCCCCTGAAATGCGTTGGATGTGTCTGTTGTTCTTAACAAAACATTTTTTGAAAGGATTGCAAGTGAGACGGAAGTCTGTACTAGGCCCTCCTAACCCCACACTTAGAAGTTGTTCATCTGTAGAACGATTGGATTATCGTGATCAGAAAGGTCTAGGCCCAAAATCAAATCCTAACCTCTACTATAAACTAAGCTCCAGCAATTAATTCAATTTAATTCAATTAACCTCTATTGACGTCAGTCCAGCACTATCACACATTTTTATTCTCGTTCTGGTGACAACTGCAAAAAATTGGATTTGTCATCAACTTATGCCTGGGTGACCATGATCACCAGGACAAACAAAGAGGGTGAATCTTGTCACTGAGGAAACAGACAGTTATAAAAACCTGAAAGGTGAGCTAACTGTTCCCTAATCTATCCAAAATTAAAAGAAAAAAACATAATATAATATAAAAACACTTTAAATAGAGAATGTTAAGCTTGGTGTTCGCAGTTCTGGGGGTGCCAACTGAGCTCAGTCGGCACCCAAGAACAAGACAGCATTGCATATACAGTATGTGGAAGCTGGGCGTTAAGGCCCATTCATCGTGCTGCCACATATATGCTCTACGCTGTTGTAAAGAGGTTAAAATTGTAGAGGAAATACAATTTCAGCATACATCTCCAGGGTGCACTGATTATTTTGACATTTGGGATGATGGTAGCCTTGGCTTGAGCATTTCTTCATTGTACCAGATTATGCTGCCCAGGATTTTGACAGATATATGATAGATTTGATAAGATATAAAAGTTGTGTGTGGGGTCATGTTAAAGAAGAACTCCAGGATTTATTAAAGTCAACCCTGGCCGATCATTCTTTTTTCTTCATCAATGGTTGCAATCCATTCAGAACTGCCCTGACATACTGTCAGGGCAGTCCTGAATGGATTGCAACCATTGATGAAGAAAAAAAAAATACAACTGAAACATGGCACATGTAAAAAAAGAAATCAATGCAAACAAATGCATGTAAAAATATTGCGTCCCTTTAAATTTGACAGGGTGGCCAATGCAGCCCATAAACTGGCAGGTACGTAGGCAGAATTAGACTGTAAGCTCTGCAGGCCAGAAAGAACGAAATTACCATTTAATGCCCTCAGGAAATGACAGACACCAGCAATTTGCTGGCTAATGGAGTTCACAGCCTCTGTTCTTCATCTGCCTGCGAGGGCTTCTCAGAAAAAGCTTGTCCTGACAGCTAAACCAGCAGCCGTCAGCCCCCGGCAATTTATTCCACTGCGAGGTCACCCTGACGCCCAGCCTACTCTGCAATAGGCTTTTATCCACTGAACTGTACCACTCCCCAGCGAACCCCCCATACCCCCAGACCCAAATGTCATGCCTGCTGCAAGGTCTCCAAGTACGCCAAACTTGAAGGGGTTAATACTAATAAGCGTGAAGCCACAAGCAAAACATTAAGTTATTATTTGATAATGTAATTGCAGCTCCAAATGTCAAAGTGTTATCACCAAATTATCACTGACTAGAGATGTCAAGATGATCCGTTGCTGGCAATCCACTGGAATACATTTTTTGTGATAGGTAGAATGCACATGCAGATTTCATATTAGACTCCCACTCAGTTGAAATGCTGGCACCTTCTGTCAACAAGAGGGCCGCAAGGCTGACTAATACGCTTATGGCATTACTGATCTTGAGAAGTTCAAAATACACACGACTGCACTGTAAAAAAATTAAGTGGACCGATCATTAAAACACACTTCACCTGAATCAACAGGGAACTTTACCATTAACAACACATTTTTGAGTATTTATTTTTTGCCAAAATAAAAACACTACGTTGAACTCCATGTCATTTACAGCTTGAAAAAGATGATATGGTCACAGGCGAATATGGGGTAGAGATTGGAGGTATTCTAGATGTTCAAATTGCATGGGTTATCCCTTTTAATTTGTTGGCAATCCATCATTGTTTAGTCTCTTTGCAGTTTCCCTGCTTCTACGGTCTGCCTCAACAGTCTTGCCCCTTCTACATCAACAATTTGGCCCCTTCTCTATCAACAGTTTGGCACCAGTGTGGGCCCTTTTCCAAAAATGGCCTGGCCCCTTCTCCATCAATGGTTTGGCCCCTTCTCCTTCAATGGTCTGACCCCTTCTCCATCAACGGTCTGGTCCCTTCTCCATCAACGGTCTGGCCGCTTTTCCCCTTCTCCTTCAATGGTCTGACCCCTTCACCACCCTTCACACTCCCTACAAATTACACCTGGCTCCTAACAAGTTGTTTTCAATTCAGCTGGCTCCTAAAAAATCCTGCTGGCTCCTGGATTGGACAGACTACCTATTGAATTACATCTTATATATGCACCCCTACTGTATGCTTTCAGTCTCCTCCTAATACAGTCCACTAAGACATCTTTCCTACTGCCATGAGATGTATTATCTAGCTTCCCCTAATATAGATTCCATCATGTCATCATGACATCCACTTGTAGCAAATGCTCCTTAAAAATTACAGCTGGCACCTAACTTTAGAGGCTTCCCCTCGTTCTTGTGAATGGAACTGGCTTCAAGAAAACAGTCCTGCTGGCTCCTGGATTGGAAAGATTGGCTTCTGAATGCCATATTAATTTGTCCAACCCTTTAGGCTTTCAACCTCCTCCTAATTCACAGTCCAATATGACATCTTATCAACTATTATAAGATGTACTATCCAGCTTTCCCTAATATGCAATCCATCATGACATACACCTACCTCTACTCATATGCAGTCCATTATTACATACACCTACCTCTACTCATATGCAGTCCATTATTACATACACCTACCTCTACTCATATGCAGTCCATTATTACATACACCTACCTCTACTCATAAGCAGTCCATTGTTACATACATCTACCTCTACTCATATGCAGTCCATTATTACATACACCTACTTCTACTCATATGCAGTCCATTATTACATACTACTACCTCTACTTATATGCAGTCCATCATGACATACGCCTACGTCTACTCATATGCAGCCCATTATTACACAGCATACAATCTCTTCCTATTACTCAGGCCATTATAATATTTACTGTATAACTTCTTCTAATACACACTCCATTAGGAAATCTTCTTAACTCCTATAAGATGTACTATCTAGCTTCTCCTAATACACAGTACATTATGCAATACACCTACCACTACTCATAAGCAATTCTTTATTACACATGCTTCCAATCTCTTATTACTTTATAATGATATTTACTATCTAGCTTCCCCTAATACGCGGTACATCAGGACATACACCTACCACTACTGTCTATTGTTATGCATGCTTCCAATATTTTCCTTTACTCAGCCCACTACAAGATTTACTATCTAGTTTCTCCTAACGCCCTGTCCATCATGACATACGCCTACCTCTACTCATACACAGTCCAATATTACACACACGTCCAATCTCTACCTAATACTCAGTCCATTATGAGATTTACTATCTAGCTTAATCTATTACACTGCTTATTGTGACATCCTCTTAGGCAATATGAGATGTACTATCTACCTTAGACCTCATATGCAGTCCATCATGACATAAACCTACGTCTGCTAATACACAGTCCATTACTAAGCATGCTTCCAATCTCTTCTTATTACTCAGTTAATTATGATATTTACTATACTTCTTCTAATACACAATTCATTATGACATCCTCTCAACCATTATGAGATGTACCATCTAGCTTCTCCTAATACCCCATCAAGCATGACATACGTCTACTCATACACAGTCCATTATTTTGCATGCTTCTAATCTCTCCCTAATACTCAGTCCTTTATGAGGTGTACTATCTAGCTCTATCTACTACATAGTCCATTATGACATGCTCTCAACTGTTATAAGATATTGTATCTAGCTTCTCCTGATACACAGTCCATCATGACATACACCTACTGTTACTCATATGGAGTCCGTTATTACGCATGCTTTCAATCCTTTCCTTCTACTTAGTCCATTATCCTAGTTTCTTGTAATATACTGCCCATTATGCCATCCTCTCAATCATTAAGATATTTACTATATAGCTTCTCCTAATACATAGTCCATTATGACATTTTCTCAACCATTGTAAGATGTACTATCTAGCTTCTCCTAACATGCAGTCCATCATGAAATACACCTATCTCTATTCATACACAGTCCATTATGATATATGCGTTTACTCTCTTCCTAATACACAATCCTTTATGGCATCCACTTACTACCTCCTAATACTCAATCCACCACCTGACTCCCTTCCCATACACGGTCCATCCCGATATACTTCCGCTAGCACACAGTCCATAATGACATGTACCTCTCACTCCCTCCTAATACACAGTTTCCACCTTTCCGGAGCCGTTACAAAGAATCCTCATTATACTCGTCAGCAGATTAGTCTTAATTGGATTGCGAATTAGAAGGGGCTTTGTGCTCGGCAGAGTTAATTAAGAGCTTGTTACCATTTTTCTGTGGCAGAGTCATCTGTTTTGAAGGGAGGGAGGAAAATTTCAGAGTCTGAATTTGCAATTCCTCCCCGCATAATATGCGCAGATTACACACTCAGTGGAAGAAGTACATAGAATGTGTGCAGAGCTTTATATAGATCGCAAATTAGATATGCACACAAACATAAAACACAAATGTAAATGCGGGCCGTAGGTCTAGTTCTGTTCGAGCAACTTCTCTGCCTAAGGGGTTTAATTGGTGCCAATCTAGGAAAACAAAGACGGCTCCATATTCGGGGTACGTACAAAATCAACGGAAGGGTTGTAGGAGCGCGTCTTCTTCACCTGTCTCTTTTTTGCACTCTGACACTTTATTTAATCTTCATCTTGTGTTACAACAAAGCATAACAGCAAGCCTGAAATAGTATCTTTCAATGAGCTACGGTTATGAAAATTGCAGCAAAGCCAAATGGAGGTGCCCACATCAGCCGCAGACAACCCTGCTGTTATATTTGATCACGGGTTAGATGATAGGGGCCCATTTACTTCTCTGCGATCCATCAACACACTTGCATTAACGCAGCCCATTCAAAATGAATGGGCTGCCGAAGCATGCTAACGTGCTTTAAAAATTACCCTTTTTTTTCTAATGCAATGCACCACACTGTTGTTCATTGGGGAATGCTACAATGCAGGTGTGTTGCCTTAGTGCATTTGGGTGCCATTCAAAATGCGCACTAGCGTGCACAGTAGAGCTGCAGCTAACGATTATTTTCAAAATCGATTAGGTAGCCGATTATTACGTTCCGTTAATCGGTTAATCGGATAAAAAAATAAAATACATTTTACAAAATGGCTCCAGTGATGGACTACTAGTTTGTATTGAGATTGTAGTCCATCGCAGGAGCAAGCTTGGAGCGGTGGAAGTAAAAAAGAAAAAAAAAAGTGTGGTGTGCAATATAGTGAAATTAAAAGTGTAAAATTATACAGCAATTAATGCAGAATGGCATCGGCTATAGAGGACTACAAAACTCAAGCAATTGTACATTATACAGCACAATGCAGAATACCACCAGCTATAGAGTACAACAAATCCCAGCAATAGTACATTATAGCTGGCGGTATTAGGCATTGTGCTGTATAATGTACTATTGCTGGGTTTTGTAGTCCTCTATAGCTGGTGGTATTCGGCATTGCACCACTGTATAATGTATTATTGCTGGGATTTGTTGTACTCCTCTATAGCTGGTGGTATTCGGCATTGCGCTGTATAATGTATTATTCCTTGATTTGTAGTCCTCTATACAGCACAATGCGGAATACTGGCAGCTATATAGGAATACAACAAATCCCAGCAATACATTATACATACTGTGTATAATGTATTGCTGGGATTTGTATTCCTCTATAGCTGATGGTACATTGCGCTGTATAATATATAATACATATATATACACAATATATAATATACAGCACAATGTACCATCAGCTATAGAGGAATACAAATCCCAGCAATACATTATAGAGCAGCATGTGTGGGAAAGTGCAGGCTTACCTGAGCAGTCTTCCAGCAACTTGTTTCTGAGATCGGGCCTGTCTATCGGCAGCTGTCATGCCCCCCACACCTCCTCCTCCTTACTTCTTCTCCCCGCGTCCCTGTGCCGATCGTGGATTTGGGCGGGCGGTGAGCGTGAGGCAGGGAGGAGGTGCGGCGTGTGGATGCGGGCGGGTCTAGCAGAGGCAAACATGAGGTGGGGAGGAGGAGGTGTGGCGTGCAGCATGTGGAGCCGTGAACAGGGCCAACCAATCGGAAGCCAATTAATCGATGATTGAAAAAGTTGACAACTTTTTCAATAATCGATTATAATCGATTATGTCGATTAGTTGTTGCAGCCCTAGTGCACAGTGGTAATAGGTTTTAAAGCAGACCTTTACACTCAAAAATCTAATTCTACCAGTGCATCCCTCTATGTATGATGATTAATAATAACATAGACATGTCAGGTGTAAAATGCTGTAATTGTGAAATACTTACACTTGCACAGCATTCACTTCTTGCTTGAAAGGGGCACAATCACTTCAGTTTGCCAAAGCAATGCACACTGGGATTGCCTTGTCATCAGCAGAGCATTGCTGGGAAATCTCATCTGTATTCTCATAAGGTCTTAGGGAAAGGCATTTTCCTCCCCTGAGATAATGTGCATGGTCACATGTCCTAGTCATTGTCTAGTCACATGTGCCAGAAACATGGCCACTGTCAGAAGACTGGGGAAGAAAAGAGAAATAAGGTATGCAAAGAATACAAAACCGGCAATTATCTAGAAGTATGTGTTTTTAGATTGTCATTACTAAACATTTCTAAAGGTGCATATGTTGTTATTTTAAAGATATGAGTAAAGGTCCACTTTAAAGCAAGCTCCGAATTGGTAACATAGAAAAATATTTTTGTTGCAGTCCTCTATTTCTGGGTATATTTCCCAGCAATAAAGAATAAATGAACCTGTATTATTCTGGGTGAGCAGCAGTGCTATCAGATCTGTATATTCTGCTTTCAAATCCTAAAAGGAATGTACAGCGGTTTAGATTACATTTCCTTGATTTATTACAGTGAAGAATAAAAAATAAAATTACAAAAAATGCTTTCTTTTTTGAAAATATAGCTAAAGCCAAAACCTTTCTTCTTATTTTGGATAGAGTAAGGAGGGTTAGAGCCCCTGTCAGGGCATTATTGTTGTCTGTGTCACTGCTGGGGAGATTCACCTGTCTTGTTTCTGACCACTGTCACCAGCAAGGAAAGAGTTCGGAAAATAAAGATTTTACAGTGGTCACTGCAACAGGTGGTAGGGGAAAATCTTCCGATAGGGACACTCTCCCTTCCTGTTATATTTCTGGGGAGGAAAGTAATCTCCCCAGTGGTAGACAAACCACACAAAAAAAACAGGGTTTCTAATGTTTTGCCTCTAGATACACTTGAAGAGATGTATTATATATTCATTTTCCCATGCAGGCAGCTTATACTTCCATAGTTCCTGTGGAAAAAAAAATATTTACAGTACTCAAAAGCTAAAGCTGAAATGTACACATAAGTGAATTTGCGCAGAATGAAGAAGAGGCAGTTGTGGGTCTTGTAATAAAGCAACATAAATAAATGTATCAGTTATGTTGCTTCATTACAAGACCCATGGATGTCTCTTCCATTAGATCATATGTATCTACTTGCCCTAAGTGCACCCAGGCAGTTTTTGCTCTTATCTGAGTGTGAAGCGCACCACTGGACTTTTCTTTAAATATACAATGTATGTGTATATATATATACAGGGCTGTCCTTAAGGTATTCGCCACCCAAGGTGATTTAATTTGGGAGGGGGGGTAACATAGAAAGGCCACTGGGTCACTTGTTGTTCAGGTCGAGGGTGTGGAGGACCGTGCTGTCAGTGGCTCTGTCTGGCATCCCGCCCAGTTCATTGACATCACTGATTGCCAGGAGCTTGGCGGGACGTAAGGCAGAGCGTCCCACTCAGCTCTTATCATCCAGTGATGTCAGTGAGCTCGGTAGGAAGCTCACCTAGGTAGAGAGTGTCACAGGTTGCTAAGAGCTCTTAGCAACCTGGGACGCTGTTGCTGCCCCCCTGCTGCCCCTACCACCATCCGGCTGCCAATGAGATGCCGCCTGAGACAACCACCTCAGGCTGCCTCATTATAAGGATGGCCCGAGAGAGAGAGAGAGAATGGCATAGCATTCTGTTTTAGGTTGTTTTTTTTTTCCCCTCATCTCTATAGGTTGAACTCGATGGACTTTTTGGTGTCTTTTTTCAACCTGACTAACTATGTAACTATGCAAGAGAGAGAGGGGGGGGGGGGGGGGGGGCGGGCTGGAGATGATCGAGAGTACGATCTGCCTGTCCAAGATGGGCAGATCGTACGTTTTTTTAAT
>NW_017306855.1:406872-413225 GCF_000935625.1 Nanorana parkeri | reverse complement strand
GGGGGGGGGGGGGGGGGGGGGGGGGGGGGGGGGGAGAGAGAGAGAGAGAGAGAGAATATTAAAAAAAAATGGGTATAACATATGCATAAAAGATCTGCAAATCAGATATAAAACATCAGTTTAAAAACTTACACACAAAAATAATTTACAATAATGAAATAAATAATAATGAATACTAACAAAATAAAGCCCAAGCTCTTAAAGTTTTCCTTTCATCTATTGCAGCTGTAGGATGTACAGAAGGAAGGGCAGCTAAACAGAAATTATTTTGGAAATCCCAAACAAAAGTAGAATGGGGACAATGGCATCATTCTGCTTGATGTGATGATGCCAAACCCAGCAAAAGCAGTGATGTCCTTCTAGAAGATGTGATGACACCATCATGAATGGCACCATGATGTTATTAGAATGTGCAGTGCAATGATGTCAGCCATTTTGTGCCTTGGTTACTTAAAGTGATATTAAAGCCTCCTTTTTAAAAAAAAATATTTCCTACAAGGAGACCCAGCTTTGATTGAGGCTGTTGCCGTTTTACTTTAAAAGTTTTTAATTCCTTGTTTTCTAGTGGGTCCCCTCACCATCGTTCTAATGGAGGCACCTGTGCGCGCTGCAGAGAATGCATTAAGGTAAAAAACGCCCAGACCATAACACTACTTTAAGTCAATGAATGATAGTAAAGTTTTAAGAGTTTAGGGTGGACTGGTGTTGTGGAAGGGAAGACTCCAAGGACCATGACTATCATAATTGGCAGGTGGTTGGTCAGGTCATCTCTCATAAACTGACTCGGTCATAAAAAAGAAATATGCCTCTTAATGAATTTGTTTTGCTGTAAATTATGTAATACATTGGAATCTCCATTATTCTAGGCTTTTCAGCTTTTCCTTGATATTGTTTCTCACTGTTCTAATTTGTGTCTCTGCATTCTTCAATCATTGCAGAAACGGTTTCTACTCCCTGTCCCCCACCCTCTCCTTCATTCCACTTATATCTTTAATTTCATCTATACACCTTGCACTCTATGATTACATGCTACAGGAATTGAATTAGAAGCATGCTCATCTGTTGTGTGAGCACAGAGCGTCGGTCCCCAGCACTCGAGAGGTTACGTCCTCTCTTGTATCTTATTCTCAGGCTGGCTGGAGATTATCTCCACATCAAGGTATTGCTGACATCTGTGGCAATTACTCTGCCCCCTTCCCTGCCAGCTCACCCCAAGAGCGGGCATCACACAAAAGGCAATCAGCCTCATTCACAGACAAGATTAACCCCCCTTCCCCCTACGTGCCGATCCTGGGTTTCATTCAAACACGTGCAGTGGATGGCGAACTCAAAGTGCATAGGGGGTTAACGCATAAGCGTGGAGTGAATGACTACTTTCCCCATCCTACCAGAGCTATATTTGCAGCTATAAAGGACTTACGCCTTCCCACTGCAATGCTACATCCCCCATAGGGCTGTTCATTAAAGTCTCATTATCACATCACTCATTAACCTCTGTTAACGAGGCCCGTAAATGGCCATTCCAAATTAACTTAAGAGCTTGCAATCAATTAAGCGCAGTGATTATGAAGGAGAGATCATCCTGCCCTGGCTGAACAAGGACGTCTGCAGAGTCGTATCGCATTACCAAATCAGCGGCTGCTGCACGGGGCTTGCTAATAAATTGGGTACGTTTCAACCTAATTGAAAAAAGCTTAAAAACATTATAGAATATTCATATTTTAATAAATACATTCAGGGCTGGAGACCGAAGAATTAAAAAATAGTTAATCTGGCAACCGAACTTTGCATTGTTCCCCATAACCTGGTCTCATTTCCTGGTAATATGGTCATGACCACTCTATGGCACCATGCCATTAGTTGGCAGCTAAAACGGCACAATGCCGCACGGGGGCACAAGCTCCAAAAAGAAAACTGGAATTTTTGGCCCCGTGCGATGTATTGGCAGGATCTCATCTTGGGTAATTCAGTTTTGAACACCAATTCTAGCGCACAATAAAAATTTGCAAGGCATTAAAGTAGTCTTAAGCGGTTGATATTGCTCTGGAAATGCTAGTAACCTCGCACAAAATTGTTTTTTCTACTACTATTTATACCTAAGCACACAATCACACACTCCAGGGAAGCTGAGTGACATACACAGTACTTAAAGGCCAAGACAGATCATCCAAAGAGCAACCTAGCTGGAATCCTAGGGCCCAGTGGAAGATTAGGGGGCCTAGCTACAACCTTTAATAAGCTACGGTAAACCAGCGGGATAGCGCAATTGGTCAAAGCACTTGTAGACAGTTGGTTACTAATGGGGTGGGAAATGCCAGTAAAGACAATGCCAATGGGGCAACTTCTATTTACAATCCTTCTTCTGCCAAACTGGAAAGGAAGAGGGCAAAGCTATGACCTTACCTAGGGCTTCTTTCCCCCTAAGCTGGCCATACACTGGCCGATTTTCCTCGTTCAGCTCTGCAGAACAAAATCTTCATTTCCCCCATCCATGCTAATAGCATAGAGAAAGTAATCCCTCCCGACACTGGGCTACTGTATTCTGACAGCGGTGGGTGTGCTGCTGTCCCTTCTGACCTCCCTTCCCCTTGCCATCCCTAGTCCCTTTTCAGATGAGAATTTTCAGACACGTTCCTTCAAGTTGATTGAAAAAAATGACTGTTATCAAACAGGAAAGGGGATCCCGATAGGGCCACACACTGGTTATATTTGACCAGTGTATGGACAGCTTTAGGGCTCCTTTCTCCTGTAATATGTCCAGGCATGGTGGAGCATGGGACTCAGTTACCTTCCTCCCATAAAGCATAACTCCAAACCTGTCCAGCACTAAAGAAGGGATACAAAATTAATTCAAGGGATAGAAGGCCTGAGTTATGAAGACCGCCTGCAGCAAATAAACGTATTCTCCTTAGAAAAGAGGCGCTTAAGAGGAGATCTTATTGCAGTCTTTAAAATCATCAAAGGAGACCACAATATTCGGAACATGTTGTTTTCACCGAGAACAGTATTGAGAACACGTGGACACAACAAGAGGTTAGAAGAGAGGGGGTTCAATCTTAGAACATGTAAGGGTTTTTTTTACTGTGCGAGTAGTAAAAATATGGAATTCCCTTCCACAGGCAATGGTATCCGGTGATAGCGCAGAAAAGTTTAAGAAACTTCTAGATGAGTTCCTGCAGTCACTAAATATACAAGGATATGGGAAGTGTTAAATATATATATATATATAGGTATATATACAGACACACATACACACACACATTAGTTGAACTGGATGGACCTTGGTCTTTATTCGAGCTCACCTATTATGTTACAAGCTACACATTCAAATACATCGCTGTCAAGGAGGAGAAGCTTGCTTCCAGCTGCAGAACACATAAGCTTTGTCACTTACAATGCTGCCAACACAGCGTTGCTCTCTTTATTGCTATCTCCCACTCTCAAGGTTTCCTCCCCAAACAATGAAAGCTTCTTATGCAGGCAGTTACTTCCTCTATAAAGGATAACCACAGCAGTGCCATCAGGTCAACTTTTCAGAAGCACTCAGCACCATTTTACATCGGAGGTGGCTTTAACAAGTGTTTCTTTCCCTGTACCCTATGCCTTTCTTAATGCAGTTGCTGGTTACATCTCACAGCCACAAATGAAGCACTATGGCTACCCTTAATATTTATTACAAATACACTAAGAAACACAGATGGCCAAGGGATGTAGTATGCTGCCCCAGGCTTCAACGTTGTGAAACATATTGCAGGTTTTAGCAAACATTTAGTACATATTAAGACACGTTGCTAAGCTGGATCACACTTCGGCCTCTGCATCAAAGAACAAATTTGGAATCTCAAATTAAATAACTTAAGCCTGGTTGCTGCAATTGTCTGACATGAGAATTAACCGATAGGAAGATTTGTTCAGCTGAGCGAAAATCCCCACTTGAATGAGTCCTAACAGATCGTACTCTTACATATCCAGCAGCTCCTGTCTCCTTAGGGGGCAAAAACATAAACCCAGAGCAGTGTGTTCTGCCCCTCTCCTCCATAACTTTGCTGCTCAGATAAGGTGGGCAGTTTGCAGCATGTAGGGGTCAGCACATAGGTATGTCCACATCTAAGTAGTGTCCATTTTTTTGTGTGCATTGGGAGTTTGACCTGGGAACACTTAAATCCTATATAATCATTAACATGCCAATGTAGGGGCAGACAACCTTGGCATTCCAAGTGTGGCAGACTACAAATCCCTGCATTCCTTTGCCTCTGTTATGCCTGTGGCTGTTAGAGTTTTGCAATGCCTCATGGCACTTGTAGTTACACAGCAGCCGAAGTGCTGAAGTTGCCTACCCCTGTGCTAATGTCATTTCAAAAGTCATAATCTGCAGCTTTCATTAAAATAATCCCTGGTGACCCTGCCATGGAGGTCCTTGATCAGGCACTTCCAGTTAAAGGGTGACAACGCTCTGTCCCTGTTGCAGCGCATGTTACCAGGGAGGGAGAGTTGGGGTGTATGGTACCTCTTTCCTGTGTCTCGTCTAGCTCACTGATGTCACTGGTTACCAGGAGCTGGGCGGGACGCCAGCTAGAGCATCACAGCTAGGGACGGCCCTGAATGGCGGACCGGAGTTTGGCTACCCCAGGAAAAGAGCCTCACCTGTAGCCACACCTAGTCCCGCCCTCTGCTCGCTGGATTGACAGCACTGCCTCATTTGCAGAAACCCTGAGCTGCATTATCTGGAAGGGGGAGCGCGTGAGACACAAATGAAGGAGGATTTGGCTCAGTCAGAGAAGGTGCATCACATAGTAACTGGATATGGAAATCATTTAGGCTGTCATACAGGAGCCTTTAGTTGTACTTTAATATCAATGGCTCAATGGCTGTTTTTTACCAGTTCACGAGTTCACCATTAGCACTTCTGACTTTTAGTACTGGGGGTCCCCAGTTCATATTCTGGTCAGGACATTACTATCTGTAAGGAGTTTGCATGTTCTCCCTGTGCTTGCATGGGTTTCCTCAGGGTACTTCGATTTCTTCACACACTCCAAAGACACGCCGGTAGGTTAAATGGCTCCTGTGTAAATTCGAACAGGGAAATAGGGCCCTAAGATTGTAAGCTCCTTGAGGGCAGGGACTAATATGAATGTGCAGGATTTAAAGTGCTGTATACATTGTTGGAGCTATATAAATACCAATAATAAATAAATAGAGCATATCGAAATCCAATAATAAAAAATGTATAATATATTATAGCTTACTAGTCCTTGGATGTGATGGCTGCATTAGTTCTTTTTTTCTTAAATTGTATTTTCCCTTTTTTTTCACCTGATGATTCAGCCATTAACACACATACTGTCTTAGGGTGGCTCCACTCTATGGAGAAGCAACAGAGTAACCCTTGGACAGCAGCATTGTCTTCCTGTAGGAAGGGTAGTGATAGATGTTCTAGCAGATTTAGATGGACTTGGCTTACAAATTAAATCTGAACTCCAGCTAACACTTTTTTAAGCAATTACAGCAACAGTTTGTTTTTTTCCCTTTTGTCATAAAGGTTTTACATGAATAAATAAAAGCTGACCATTGTAAGCTCCCCTGTCAGTGTTAAATGGTTTGTCCCAACCCTCTACCTGCCACTTTTACCAGACAACTTGGCCTGTAGAAGGAAGTTAAGGAATAAGAGACTTACTGGCGGGATCACCATGTGAAAATAAAGGGGGAAAAAAGATAACTAATGCAACCATCACATTTAATGACTGGAAAGAGTCACTATATTACATTTTTGCTGCCGAGTTTAGATATGCTTTAAGCACTATAATTTAATGTAACCATCTTGCTTTTATACATGAACTTTTGTGAACCGCTAGACTCAGAAAGTATTTTTCTTATTCAATTGCGACGTGTCCCCTGTGTCTTATTATGCAACTGAACAGGTAATTACATAAAGATCAACAACGGCAACAAGCAACATTTGGAAAAAGTGGGTGGGACTTGAAGGACGCGGTAGACTTAAGAAGCGTGGGAAGGGGGATAAAAAGGTCAGTAAACACCACTGAGAAAATAACACACAGCAAAAGATCACGTTTAGAACATGTGAAAAAGTACAGAGATGAGCGTATAAAAATTAATTTACATCAAAACATATACTGGTGTGAAAATTCTCACATCCGCGCGTCTTCCAGCCGCTCTGCAGTGACAGGGTTAACCCTCCCACTACATTAGCAGACAATACATTGCTTTAAGGGTTATTACATTTCCAGTTAGCAGATAAGATTTTTGCATCGTTAATTTTGATGCTTGCTCTGCGTCCCTGGGAGTTGCCCCCCCCCCCCCCCCCCCCCCCCCTTCCTTTTTTTTTTCCTCCTCCC